>NC_133138.1:5222385-5522385 GCF_048418815.1 Hemitrygon akajei | reverse complement strand
CGATGCAATGCTCCTCAGACAGGATGAAGAGGTCAATACTCCCCAATGCCATTAGGCTTTACAATTCTACCGCCAGGACTTAAGAACTTTTTAAAAGCTATTATTAATGCTTTTTGAGATAGTGATTTAGATGCATATCATATTCTTTACTGAGTTAAGTATTGTATGTAATTAGTTTTGCTACAAGTGTATGGGACATTGGAAAAAAGTTGAATTTCCCCATGGGGATGAATAAAGTATCTATCTATCTATCTATCTGTCTAAGATGCAAGATAGGAAGCTTCTCACTGCGTCTCAGCACATGCAACAATAATAAACCAATTAACCAATTCCAATCCTCTGTCACTGCAACGTGGAACATTACAGCACACTACAGGCCTTTTGGCCCAAGTTGTTACGCCAACCTTTTAACCTACTCCAAGACCCTTCCCTCCTGCATAGAACCTCCATTTTTCTGTCAGCCTGTCTAAGAGTTTCTGAAATGTCCCTAATGTATTTGCATCTATCACCACCCCAGGCAGCACCTTCCACACAGCCACCACTCTCTGTAAAAAACCTACCTCTGACATCCACCCTACACTTTCCTCCAATCACCTTAACGTTATGCCCTCTTGTATTAGGCATTTCCACCTTGGGAAAAAGGTGATGCCTATCCCCTCCATCTATGCTTTTTGTTATCTTCTTCACCTCTCACCCTCCTTCACTTCAAAGAGAGAAGCTCTAGCTCGCTCAACCTCTCCTCATACGACATGTTCTCTAATTCAGACAGCGTCCTGGGAAATCTCCTCTGCACCCTTTCTAAAGCTTCCACATCCTCCCTATAATGAGGTGACCAGACATGAACACAATACTCCAATTGAAGGCAACTAAAAAAGTCATTAAGAAGGTGAGATAAAGATGGAATACGAAAGTAAGCTAGCCAATAATATTAAGGAGGATACCAAAAGTTTTTTTCCAGATACATAAAGTGTAAAAGAGAGTCAAGAGTAGATCTCGGACAGCTGGAAAATGATGCTGCAGAGGTGGTAATGGGGGGACAAAGAAATGGTGAAGGAACTGAATCAGTATTTTGCAGACTGTGGAAGACAATAGCAGTATGCCAGAAGTTCGAGAGTGTCCGGGGTCAGAAGCGTGTGAAGTTGCCATTACTAGAGAGAAGGTTCTTGGGAAACTGAAAGGTCTGAAGGTAGATAAGTCATCTGGACCAGATAGTGTGCATCCCAGGGTTTCGAAAGTGGTGGCTGAAGTCATTATGGAGGCATTAGTAATAATCCTTCAAGAATCGTGAGATATCTGAAAAATCACAAGTGTCACTTCACTCTTCAAGAAGGAAGCGAGGCAGAAGAAAGGAAACTATAGGCCAGTTAGTCTGACCTCAGTGGTTGGGAAGATGTTAGAGTCAATTATCAAGGATAAGATCCCAGGGTACTTGGAGGCACATAATAAAATAGGCCGTAATCAGCATGGTTTCCTCAAAGGATAACCAGCAGGATAGACAAAGGAGAGTCGGGTGGACGCTGTGTACTTGGATCTTCAGAAGTCCTTTGACAAGGTGCCACACATGAGGCTGCTTACCAAGCTACAAGCCCGTGGTATTACAGGAAAGATAACAGCATGGGTGGAGCATAGCTCATTGACAGGAGGCAAAAATTGGGAATAAAGGAATAAGGAATAAGGAATAGACCATCTGGCCCATTGAGTCTGTTCCACCGTTCAATAAGATCATGGCTTATCTGACCATGGACTCCATATAAATCATATAACCATATAACAATTACAGCACGGAAGCAGGCCATCTCGGCCCTTCTAGACTGTGCTGAACGCTTACTCTCACCTAGTCCCACTGACCTGCACTCAGCCCATAACCCTCCATTCCTTTCCTGTCCATATACTTATCCAATTTTTTTTAAATGACAATATCGAACCTGCCTCTACCACTTCTACTGGAAGCTCGTTCCACATAGCTACCATTCTCTGAGTAAAGAAATTCCCCTTCGTGTTGCCCCTAACCTTTTGCCCCCTAACTCTCAACTCATGTCGTCTTGTTTGAATCTCCCCTACTCAATGGAAAAAGCCTATCCACGTCAACTCTATTTATCCCCCTCATAATTTTAAGTACCTCTATCAAGTCCCCCCCTCAACTTTCTGCGCTCCACAAAATAAAGACCTAACTTGTTCAACCTTTCTCTGTAACTTAGGTGCTGAAACCCAGGTAACATTCTAGTAAATCTCCTCTGTACTCTCTCTATTTTGTTGACATCTTTCCTATAATTCGGTGACCAGAATTGTACTCAATACTCCAAATTTGGCCTCACCAATGCCTTGTACAATTTTAACATTACATCCCAACTCCTATACTCAATGCTCTGATTTATAAAGGCCAGCATACCAAAAGCTTTCTTCACCACCCTATTCACATGAGATTCCACCTTCAGGTGCACCATTATTCCTAGATCACTCTATTCTACTGCATTCCTCAATGCCTTACCATTTACCATGTATGTCCTATTTTGATTAGTCGAACCAAAATGTAGCACCTCACACTTATCAGCATTAAACTCCATCTGCCATCTTTCAGCCCATTCTTCTAACTGGCCTAAATCTCTCTGCAAGCTTTGAAATCCTACTTCATTATCCACAACTCCTCCTACCTTAGTATCATCTGCATACTTACTAAACCAATTTACCACCCCATCATCCAGATCATTAATGTATACAACAAACAACATTGGACCCAGTCTCCACCTACCTGCCTTATGCCCATAATCCTTAATTCTCGTACTATGTCACGAACGGCCATGGAGGCCAAGTCTTTATGTATATTTAAGTTGCTTGATTGGTCAGGGTATGAGGGAATATGGGGAGAAGGCAGGAGATCGGGGCTGAGAGGGAAAATGGATCAGCTGTGATGAAATGGTGGAGCAGACTGGATGGGCCAAATGGCCTAATTCTGCTCCTGTATTGTATGGTCTTGTATTCTGCGTGTGGTTTAACCAGGGTTTTATAAAGCTGAAACATTACCATGCAGCTTTTGAACTCAATCCCCCGACTGATGACTAATCAACGCACTATATGCCTTTCTAAGCACACAATCAACTTGTGCAGCAACTTTGAGCAAGCTATAGATTTGGACCCAAACATACCTCTATTCCTCCACACTACGAAGAATCTTTCAATTAATATTTGCCGTTTTCAAGTTTGACCTTCCAAAGTGAATCAGATCCAGAATCAGGTTTAATATCACTGGCATATGTTGTGAAACTTGTCTTTTTGTGGCAGCAGTATATTGTAATTCAGAATAAGACAAACTGCGAGGTCGTGTTCACAGGTTCATTGTCCATTCAGAAATCCAATGGCAGAGGGGAGTCATTGAGTCACTTCATATTTCCCTGGATTGACCCACACCACAAAGAACTGTAGCAATACTCTTCTGTTTCAAACTCCAGTCCTCTTGTCGACAAGGCCAACTTGTCACGAACACCAGAGATTCTGCAGCTGCTGGAATTCCAGAGTAACACACACACACACAAAATGCTGGAGGAACTTGGAAGGTCAGGCAGTCTCAATGGAGCGGCAAAAGAAGAGGATGTGTCCTTTAGTGGGAGAGTCTGGGATCAGAGGGCACAGAATACAGAAACGGCCCTGTAGAACAGAGGTGAGCAGAAATTCCTTTAGCCAGATGATGGTGAATCTGTTGAATTCATTGCCACAGTCCGCTGTGGAGGCCAAGTCACTGGTGTACTTAAAGTGGAGGTTGATAGGTTCTTGATTAGTCAGGGAGTCAAAGGTTACAGGGAGAAGGCAGGAGAGTGAGTCTGAGAGGGAAAAGAAAATCAGCCGTGGTGGAATGGAAGAGCAGACTCGATGGGCTGAATAGCCTAATTCTGCTCTTATGCCTTATGGCATTTGGACCTGTGTCACTGTGTTCCCTTTCTGAGTATGTACATTATTTCATTGTCTGGATGATAGGGTGGAGATATGTCTCTACCAAATGGGGTATAAGGTGTTCTTTCCCTCTGCTAGCCTGCGGGTCACCCTTGGGCAAGGTGTAGCAGCTGCTTATCTCCGGATCAGAGTCACGTGAAGCCACAGGAGCTGGTGGTGGACGGTCGTATGAGCAGCCGGTGCAGATCACAAGTCCTGGTTATGCTACTACTGACACCAGGCAGGCAATCTCTGAAGAGTATTGGTAATGGCTGGGGTCACCCATCTTGTAAAGACACTGCCCAGAAGAAGGCAATGACAAGCCACTTCTCGAGAAAAATTTGCCGAGAACAATCATGGTCATGAAAAGTCCATGACCACCCATGTCACACAACACGGCACATAATAATTGAATGAATGAATGCATTGGTGGATAATTGAGGGCCTGAGGCACACCACTAGCTGAAAAAAGGCTTGGTCCTTCTCGGTTATTTGGCCTGTCTTTATTAAAATTTGCTCTCTGAAATCATTGATCTGCCTCAGCATTGAGTGTGTGGTTTAAAGTCCAGGGTTAGAGAAATAGAGATGTTTTTGGGGGGGCTCTGACTTTACTAGAGTCAGCCTAGGTCCAGTATTGGTGCATTGAATAACTAGGATAACAATTAAGGCTTTAAACCCTGGTTAAGGGAATGATGCTGTCGATATACTGAAAGCTAAAGAGTTTTGTGGCACGAAAGCAAGTTTGCTGATGTGTCAGAAAGAAACTGAGCTCACTAACGTAAAGATACACCTCCTACTAGTCAGAGAAGATGGTAAACAGGTAAAATTGATGGCTGTTTATCAGAATATGCACTGCATTTTTAACAAGGTAGGTGGATTAGTCACAGAGCCGACATTGCCCGTCCTAATATCCTCCGTTCAGCCCAGCTCTCTCCAAAGCCCTGCCCCTCCGTGTACCTGTCCAATAGCTTCTGAAACGATAACATCACACCTGCCTCAACCACTTCCTCTGGCAGCTTATTCATATAGTCACCACCCTCTGGCTGAAAGAGTTGTCCCTTTCTCCTCTCACCCTAAATCTATGCCCTCTAGTTAAATTATGAGAAGTATAGATGGCTGTTATTTATACCTCTCATAATTTGAAATATTTTTTAAGGTAACCCCTCATTCTTCTATGCTGCAACTTATCCCTGTAATTCAGGCTCTCTCATCCTGGCAACATCCCCGTAAATCTTTTCTGCGCTCTTTCCAGTATAACCACATCTCTCCTATAACAGGGTGACCAAAACTGCACAAACAATTTAAACAACTGCAACATAAAATCCCAGCTCCAATACTTTGTGCTGTGAGTGATGAAGGGCAGCTTGCTAAACAGCTTTGTCACCATCCTGTCTATCTGAGTAGAACAGTACAAGACAGAAACAGGGCCTTTGACTCTCAATGTTGTGCCAAACCAATTAAATTAGCAATCAAGTGGCCAACTAAACTAATCCTTTCTGCCTGCACTATGTCCACATCCTTCCATTTTCCTCACATTCATGTGTCTATCTAAACGTCTTTTAAAATTCTCTAATGTATCTGTCTCTACCCCCACTCCAGGCACCCACCACTTAAAACTTGCCCCTCACATCTCCTTTGAAATTACCACCATCACCTTAAATGCATGAATCCTGACAAAACGATGCCTTCTGTCTACTCTGTCTACACCCCTCATAATCTATCAGATCTGCCCTCAGCCTCCACCGCTCCAGAGAGAACAACCCAAGTTTGTCCAAACTCTTAGAGGGCACACGCCCTCTAAACCAGACAGTATCCTGTAAACCTCTGCACCCTCTCTAGAGCCTTGACATTCGAGGTGATGCCACTGCACTTGAACTCCGAATTCCCTCTGTTCCATTACACTCCCTAGTTTCCGACCATTCACAGAGTGAGCCCTACTCTGGTTTGTATCACCTCACGCCTACCTGTATTGAAATTCATTTCCCTCTCCCCAGCCCACTGACCAGGATCCCCCGTAATCTACCACGACCTTCAGCGCCAACAACACCTCCTAATTCCATGCCATCCACAAACTGACTGCTCGAGCTTTGTGTGTTTGTCTCCTACTGGTGGTACAGAAATAAATAATCGGGTGTGATCCGTGAGCCATTGCTGAGATGCAGTTGCAATGTTCTTGCTCAGGATCTAAATATTTCAAGTTTAAGTTCAATTGTCATTCAACTATTCCCATGAATACAAACAAAACAGAGTTTTTCCGAGGCCAAGGTACAAAACAGTACCAACAGCACACTGCACATATAACGCAAATAATTATGAAAGCAGAAAAACATACAGTTGCAAACAAAATATATATTTTGATTTATATATATATATATATATACACACACACACATATATCTAGCCCAAGTATATGAGTGGTATGGCCTGTAGTTTGACGGTGCATGGGATGTTGTCTTGGAGCCATGTTTCTGCAAAAACAATCCCACAGCAGTAACTCATCTCACGCTAGTACAGCCACAGTCAAACGCAATCCAGATTGTCCTCCACGCAGCGAACGCTGAGATGCTTTGGAATAGACAATGGAAGATGTAAAAACAGATGTCTGACTTTTAAATCAGAGGTGGGTGAGGGAATGCAGTGCTGGTGCCAGAATATGTGATGGCACTTGCGGGCGGCCCTCTAGAACATTCTCAGACTGTGTTGGTTGTTGATGCAAGCAACACATTTCACTGTATGATTTGGCATATACGTGACAAATAAAGCTAACTTTTTAATTTTAAGTAGGATTAATTTAATTTTATTCAGAGATACAGTATGGAAACTTAGAGCTGTGTCATCCAGCAAGCCACTGATTTACCTCTAACCAGATAACGGGACAATTTACAATGAGCATCTAACCTACTAACGGGTACGTCTTGAGGATGCTTCCTGTAGTGGGGGACTCTGGCACCAGAGGGCATGGCCTCAGAGGGACATCCATTTACAACCGAGATGAGGAAAAATTCCTTTAGCAAGAAAATGGTGAATCTGTGGGATTCATTGTCACAGTGGCTGTGGAGGCCAAGTCATTGGGTGTATTTAAAGCAGAGGTTGATGGTAAGGGTGTCAAAGGTTATAGGCAGAAGGCATTGAAATGTAGAGAGTGGTGGACACACCTCAACACATCATGTACCCCCTCCATGTATCTGTCTACACTCCTCACTGCCTCAGCAAAATCAAAGACCTACCCACCCCAGACATTCTCTCTGTCCTCTAAGGGGAACAGATGGATGTTATTTACTTAGATGTCCAAAAAGCGTTCAATAAGGTACCACATAAAAAATTTATCCATAAGATAAGGATGCATAGAGTTGGGTGGGGGTGTTGAATTAGCATGGATAGATGATTAATTAACCAATAGAAAGCAGAGAGTTGGGATACATGGGTGTTACTCTGGTTGGCAATCAGTGGTTAGCAGTGTGCCACAGGGGTCGGTGCTGGGCCCACAAATTTCCATGATATACATTAACGATCTGGAAGAGGGGACCGAATGTATTGTATCTAAATTTGCTGACGATAGTAAAGTGAGTGGAAAAGCAAATTGTGTAGAGGATTCGGAGAGTCTTCAGAGAGATATAGATATCTCTATATCTCCCTGCAGTGGTTAAAGGTCTGGCAGATGGAATACAATGTTGGTAAATCTGAGGTCATCCACTTTGGAAGGGAAAATGGAAGATCAGATTATTTAAATGATAAAAGATATGCAGCATGCTGCTGTACAGGGGGACTTGGGAGTGCTTGTGCATGAATCACAAAAGGTTGGTTTGCAGGTTATCAAGAAGGCAAATACAATGTTGGCCTTCATTGCTAGACGGATTGAATTTAAGAGCAGGGAGGTTACTAGTACAACTGTACAGGGTACTGGTGAGGCCACATCTGGAGTACTGCATGCACTTCTGGTCTCCTTACTTGAGGAAGGATATACTGGCTTTGGAGGCGATGTGGAGGAGGTTTATCAGATTGATTCCAGAGATGAGGGGGTTAGACTATGAGGAGAGATTGAGTCGCGTGTGACTGTACTCACTGGAATTCAGAAGAATGAGAGGAGATCTTATAAAAGCATATAAAAGGGATAGATGAGATAGAGGCAGGAAAGTTGTTTCCACTGGTAGTTGAGACTAGAACTAAGGGACATAGTCTCAAGATTTGGGGGAGTAGATTTAGGACAGAGATGAGAAGGAACTGATTTTCCCAGAAAGTGGTGAATCTATGGAATTCTCTGCCCAGTGAAGCAGTGGAGGCTACCTCAGTAAATATATTTAAGACAAGGTTGGATAGATTTTTGCATAGTTGGGGAATTAAGGGTTATGGGGAAAAGGCAGGTAGGTGGAGATGAGTCCATGGGCAGATCAGCCATGATTTTATTGAATGGCGGAGCAGACTCGATGGGCCAGATGGCCGACTCCTGTTCCTAGTTCTTATGTTCTTCTGTTCTCCCATCGGCAGAAGAAAGCGCATACCACCAGACTCGAGGACAGTTTCTATCCAGCTGTTGTAAGACCATTGAACAGTTCCCTTGCATGATAAGGTGGATTCTTGACCTTATAATCTCCCTCATTCTGCCTGTTCTGAACTTCCTCTGTAACACTTTGTTCTGCACTCTCACAATCAGAATCAGGTTTATTCTCACTGACATTTGTAGTACAGTTTGTTGTAGAGCTGTACAGTGCAATACATAAAAATTACTATAAGTCACAAGAAGAAATATTTAAAAAATTTTAAAAGGTAAGTAGTGGGAAACGAGAGCAAAAATAGTGATGTAGCATTCAAAGTCCATTCAGAAATCTGAGGGCGAAGAGGAACGGTCAGCCTCTTGTACCTCCTGCAATAGGACAGCAAGTCATGGGTGTTGGGGGTCTTCAGTGATAATGCTGCCCTTTTGAGGCATCGCTTTCTGAAGATGTCCTCAGCACTGTTAATGTTCTCCCTCAGTGCATTGTGGAATGATCTGATCTGTATGAACACGGATGTTGCTGGGACTTGAGAAACTGAGTTACAGAGAAAGGTTGAATAGGTTAGGACTTTATTCCCTGGAGTGTAGGAGAATGAGGGGAGACTTGATAGAGGTATATAAAATTATGATGGGTATAGATAGAGTGAATGCAAGCAGGCTTTTTCCACTGAGGCTAGGGGACAAAAAAACCAGAGGACATGGGTTAAGGGTGAGGGGGAAAAGTTTAAAGGGAACATTGGGGGGGGGGGCTTCTTCACACAGAGAGTGGTGGGAGTGTGGAATGAGCTGCCAGATGAAGTGGTAAATGTGGTCTCACTTTTAACATTTAAGAAAATCTTGGACAGGTACATGGATGAGAGGAGTTTGGAGGGATATGGGCCAGGTGCAGGTCAGTGGGACTAGGCAGAAAAATGGTTCGGCACAGCCAAGAAGGGCCAAAAGGCCTGTTTCTGTGCTGTAATGATCTATGGTAACAGTGCGCGCAAGACAAGTTTTTCCACTGTATCTCAGTACATGTGACATTAATAAATCACTAAATTTACCAAATTATTTCCCCCAATTAACTTCCGATCAGCTCCAGAGTGAACGAAGATGGCTAATATGAAGGGACATAATTTTAAGGTGTTTGGAGGAAAGTGTAGGGGGATGTCAGAGGAAGGTTTTTTCTACACATACATGGCAGATACATTAGGGGCGTTTAAGAAACTCTTAGATAAGCACACGACTGACTGAAAAATGGAGGGCTGTGTAGGAGGGAAGGGTTAACTTAATTTTAGAGTAGGTTAAAAGGTCGGCAGAACATCGTGGGCTAAAGAGCCTGAATGTGCTATTGTGTTCTAGAAATATTACTCATTTCTTTGGTAAAAATGAAACCCGAACACTGAGTTAAATCATTGAGGATTTTTTCACCGGATAGTCTAAAGCATTACAGAGAAATTGATCTCACTCACTTTGTTTGCTGCTCCAAAGCCTTTGCATGTGAATTATCAAGTAACACAAGCAACTTGACAGGTAGATAGGATTGTAAAGAGAGCTTCAGAGCATTGAGTACAGGAGATGGGATGTAATGTTGAAGTTGTAGAAGATGTTGGTGAAGCCTAATTTGGATTATTGTGTGCAATTCTGATCACCTGCCTACAGGAAAGCTATCAATAAAATTGAAAGAGTGCAGAGAAAATTTACAAGGCTATTACCAGGATTTGAGGTCCTGATTTACAGGGAAAATTTGAATAGATTAGGACTTTATTCCCTGGAGTGTACGAGAGTGAGGGCAGATTTGATAGAGGTATACAGTGTAATGAGGGGTATAGATAGGGTAAATGCAAACAGGCTTCTTCCACTGAGGTAGGGTGAGACTGGAACGTAAGGTCATAGGTTAAGGGTGAAAGGGGTCATGCGGAGAACTCTTTCACTCAAAGAGTGGTGAGAGTGTGGAACGAGCTGCCAGAAGATGTGATGGATGTGGGTTTGATTTCATCATTTAAGAGAAATTTGGGTAGGTATATGGATGGGAGGGGTATGGAGGCAATGGTCTGGGTGCAGGTCACGGGCACTACACAGAATAACAGTTTGGCAAAGAGAAGCTAGGCTGAATGACCCGTTTTTGTGCTGTAATATTCTATGACTCTAAGACCACTTTCAACCTTGCTTATCACACGCTAAATTTGAAAATTATACAGGACGCGGGCCCATGTTGAGGTGAAGACCTTGAAGCCACGACTTTAAGGAGGTGGTCGATTGAAGTGCGAGTTTTGTCTGTTCTCCATGGTAATTGTGCCTGAGCAATTATTGTAATGAACACTGAGGTTGTAACTGAAACGTTGAGTGTTTTGTGTAGGATGTGTAATAAGGTGGGAGATGTAAGCACACACCTCTCAGAGTGGGTGTTTGAAATTATCCCCATGAATCAAGAACAGTTAGCAGAGTTTTTAAATTTTGATGTGATCCTTTGTTTAACTGCTTTGCATCTTGTTTGTCACCGACGAATAGGACGAGAGAAACGTTAATGTGCACGGGCTGTGTACACAACTCCTCAGTCCGTCCTGGGTAACCCCGACCCCACCACTGAGCACCATCACAGGAAATCAGCGTCAGTGACCCCACCACCCAGGCCATGCTCTCTTCTCACTGCTGCCATCAGGGACCCCCACCACCCGGGCCACGCTCTCTTCACACTGCTGCCATCAGGAAGTAGGTACAGGAGCCTCAGGACCCTCACCACCAGGTTCAGGAAATTATTGCCCCTCAACCATCAGGCTCTTGAACCACAGAGGATAACTTCACTCACCCCATCACTGAACTGTTCCCATAATCTATGGACTCAGTTTCAAGCACTTGTCATCTCATGTTCTCAATATTTATATGTTATTTATTATTATAATTCTTCCTTTTCGTATTTGCACAGTTTGTTGTTTTTTACTCATTGGTTGTTTGTCCTTCCTGTTAGGTGCAGTTTTAATTGACTCTGTTGTGGGTCTTGGTAATTACTGTGGATGCCTGCCAGACAAAGAATTTCAGAGTTATATAGTGCCGTGTGTAATTCAATAAGAAATTTCTTTGGAATGTTAAATGTTTGAACTTTGAAATCTGGGTGATGGTGTAAACATACAATAGCGAACTATAAGCGCATAAATCTGGAAGGCAGTATCAGCAACATCTGTCACTGTATTACACTGGCACACCGTACCGGCAACATATCTGTCATTGTATTACACTGGCACACAGTGCCAGCAACATATCTGTCACTGCATTACACTGGCACACAGTATTGGCAACATATCTGTCACTGTATTACACTGGCACACTGTACCGGCAACATATCTGTCACTGTATTACACTGGCACACTGTACCGGCAACATGTCTGTCACTGTATTACACTGGCACACTGTACCGGCAGCATATCTGTCACTGTATTACACTGGCACACTGTACCGGCAACATATCTGTCACTGTATTACACTGGCACACTGTACCGGCAACATGTCTGTCACTGTATTACACTGGCACACCGTACCGGCAACATGTCTGTCACTGTATTACACTGGCACACCGTACCGGCAACATGTCTGTCACTGTATTACACTGGCACACCATACCGGCAACATGTCTGTCACTGTATTACACTGGCACACTGTACCGGCAACATGTCTGTCACTGTATTACACTGGCACACTGTACCGGCAACATGTCTGTCACTGTATTACACTGGCACACAGTACCGGCAACATGTCTGTCACTGTATTACACTGGCACACAGTACCAGCAACCTATCTGTCACTGTATTACACTGGCATACAGTATTTGCAACATACCAGTCACTGTATTACACCGGTGTACAGTATTGGCAACATATCTTTCACCATACTACACTGGTGTACAGTATCACCAACATCTGTCACTCTGTTCCACCGGCATACAGTATCACAGACAGACATACTTTATTGATCCCAAGGGAAATTGGGTTTTGTTACAGCCGCACCAACCAAGAATAGTGAAGAAATATAGCAATATAAAACCATAAATAATTAAATAATAATAAGTTAATCATGCCAAGTGGAAATAAGTCCAGGACCAGCCTATTGGCTCAGGGTGTCTGACACTCCGAGGGAGGAGTTGTAAAGTTTGATGGCCTCAGGTAGGAATGACTTCCTATGACACTCAGTGTTACATCTCGGTGGAATGAGTCTCTGGCTGAATGCACTCCTGTGCCTAACCAGTACATTATGGAGTGGATGGGAGTCATTGTCCAAGATGGCATGCAACTTGGACAGCATCCTCTTTTCAGACACCACCGTCAGAGAGTCCAGTTCCACCCCCACAACATCACTGGCCTTACGAATGAGTTTGTTGATTCTGTTGGTGTCTGCTACCCTCAGCCTGCTGCCCCAGCACACAACAGCAAACATGATAGCACTGGCCACCACAGATTCGTAGAACATCCTCAGCATCGTCCGGCAGATGTTAAAGGACCTCAGTCTCCTCAGGAAATAGAGACGGCTCTGACCCTTCTTGTAGACAGCCTCAGTGTTCTTTGACCAGTCCAGTTGATTGTCCATTCATATCCACAGGTATTTGTAATCCTCCACCATGTCCACACTCACCCCTTGGATGGAAACAGGGGTCACCAACATCTCTCACTGTATTACACTGGCGTACAGTATTTGGCAACATATCTGTGACTGTATTACACTGGTGTACAGTATTTGCAACATATCTGTGACTGTATTACACTGGCATACAGTATTTGGCAACATATATGTCACTGTATTACACTGGTGTACAGTACTGGCAAAATATTTGTCACTGTATTACACTGGTGTACAGTATCAGCAACCTATCTGGCACTGTATTACACTGGCATACAGTATTGATGGCAACAGATCCACCACTGTATAACACTGGGATACAGTACCAGTGGGGATGTGACCATTACTGTATAACACTGGGATACAGTACCGGTGGGGACGGGTCTGTCACTGCATAACACTGGGATACAGTACCGGTGGGGATGGGTCTGTCACTGTATAACACTGGGATACAGTACCGGTGGGGACGGGTCTGTCACTGTATAACACTGGAGTACGGTACCGGTGGGGACGGGTCTGTCACTGTATAACACTGGGATACAGTACCGGTGGGGACGGGTCTGTCACTGCATAACACTGGGATACAGTACCGGTGGGGACGGGTCTGTCACTGTATAACGCCGGGGTACAGTACCAGTGGGGACGTGTCCGTCACTGTATAACACTGGGATACAGTACCGGTGGGGACGTGTCCATCACTGTATAACACTGGGGTACAGTACCAGTGGGGACAGGTCTGTCACTGTATAATACTGGGGTACAGTACTGGTGGGGATGGGTCTGTCACTGTATAACACTGGGATACAGTACCGGTGGGGACGGGTCTGTCACTGTATAACACTGGGATAGAGTACCAGTGGGGATGTGACCATCACTGTATAACACTGGGATACAGTACCGGTGGGGATGTGTCCATCGCTGTATAACATTGGGGTACAGTACCGGTGAGGACGGGTCTGTCACTGTATAACACTGGGATACAGTACCGGTGGGGACGTGACCATCACTGTATAACACTGGGATACAGTACCGGTGGGGATGTGTCCATCACTGTATAACACTGGGATACAGTACCGGTGGGGACAGGTCTGTCACTGTATAACATCGGGATACAGTACCGGTGGGGATGGGTCTGTCACTGTGTAACACCGGGGTACAGTTCTTGTGGGGTAGGTCTGTCACTGCATAAAAATGGGGTACAATACTGGTGGGGACGGGTCTGTCGCTGTTAAATACCAGTCTATGGTACTGGTGGTGACGGTCTGTCACGGTAATAATTCCGGGGCATAGTCTGTCATGGTATAACACCAGGGTACAGAATCAGAATCGGTTTTATTATCACCTGCATGTGATGTGAAATTTGTTAACTTAGCAGCAACAGTTCAATACCATACATAATCTAGCAGAGAAAAAAAAAATAAAATAAAACATAATAATAGATAAACAAGTAAATGGATTACATATATTGAATAGATTTAAAAGAAAGTGCAAAAACAGAAATACTGTATATTAAAAAAAGTGAGGTAGTGTCTAAAGTTTCAATGTTCATTTAGGAATTGGATGGCAGAGGGGAAGAAGCTGTTTCTGAATCGCTGAGTGTGTGCCTTCAGGCTTCTGTACCTCCTACCTGATGGTAACAGTGAGAAAAGGGCATGCCCTGGGTGCTGGAGGTCCTTAATAATGGACGCTGTCTTTCTGAGACACCGCTCCCTAAAGATGTCCTGGGTACTTTGTAGGCTAGTACCCAAGATGGAGCTGACTAGATTTACAACCTTCTGCAGCTTCTTTCGGTCTTCAGCCCCTCCATACAGACAGTGATGCAGCCTGTCAGAATGCTCTCCACGGTACATCTATAGAAGTTTTTGAGTGTATTTGTTGACATGTCAAATCTCTTCAAACTCCTAATGAAGTATAGCCGCTGTCTTGCCTTCTTTATAACTGCATCAATATGTTGGGAACAGGTTAGATCCTCAGAGATCTTGACACCCAGGAACTTGAAGCTGCTCACTCTCTCCAATTCTGATCCCTCTATGAGGATTGGTATGTGTTCCTTTGTCTTACCCTTCCTGAAGTCCACAATCAGCTCTTTCGTCTTACTGACGTTGAGTGCCAGGTTGTTGCTGCGGCACCATTCCACTAGTTGGCATATCTCACTCCTGTACACCCTCTCGTCACCACCTGAGATTCTGCCAACAATGGTTGTATCATCAGCAAATTTATGGATGATATTTGAGCTATGCCTAGCCACACAGTCATGTGTATATAGAGAGTAGAGCAGTGGGCTAAGCACACACCACTGAGGTGCACCAGTGTTGATCGTCAGTGAAGAGGATATGTTATCACCAATCCGCACAGACTGTGGTCTTCCAGTTAGGAAGTTGAGAATCCAATTACGGAGGGAGTTACAGAGGCCCAGGTTCCACAACTTCTCAATCAGGACTGCGAGAATGATACTAATAAAAGCTGCGTTATAGTCGATGAACAGCATCCTGACGTAGGTGTTTGTGTTGTCTAGGTGGTCTAAACCCGTGTGAAGAGCCACTGAGATTGCATCTGCCATTGACCTATTGTGGCGATAGGCAAATTGCAATGGGTCCAGGTCCTTGCTGGGGCAGGAGTTCAGTCTAGTCATGACCAACCTCTCAAAGCATTTCATCACTGTCGATGTGAGTGCTACCGGGCGTTTGTCATTAAGGCAGCCCACATTATTCTTCTCTGGCACTTTTATAATTGTTGCCTTTTTGAAGCAAGTGGGAACTTCGGCCCATAGCAGTGAGAGGTTGAAAATGTCCTTGAATACTCCTGCTAGTTGGTTGGCACAGGTTTTCAGAGCCTTTCCAGATACTCCATCGGGATCTTCTGCCTTCACTCTCTTTAAAGACAGAGTAACATCAGCCCCTGAGACGGAGATCACAGGGTCATCAGGTGCAGCAGGGATCTTCACAGCTGTAGTTGTGTTCTCCCTTTCAAAGCATAGAAGGCATTGAGTTCATCTGGTAGTGAAGCATCACTGCCATTCATACTGTTGGGTTTCGCTTTGTAGGAAGTAATGTCTTGCAGTCCCTGCCAGAGTTGCTATGCATCTGATATCGCCTCCAACCTTGTTCGAAATTGTCTCTTCACCCTTGAAATAGCCCTCCGCAAATCATACCTGGTTTTCTGGTACAGGCTTGGGCTGCCAGACTCGAATGCCACAGATCTAGCCTTCAGCAGACGATGTACCTTCTGGTTCATCCACGGCTCTTGTACCCGTATAGTACTGGTGGGCATGGGTCTGTCACTGTTTAATACCAGGGTATAGTACCGGGGGCACAGATCTGTCACTGTTAAATACCAAGGTATAGTATCGGTGGGCATGGGTCTGTCACTGTTAAAAGCCAGGTTATGGTACCAGTGGGGATGGGTCTGTCACTGTATAACACTGGGGTACGGTACTGGTGGGGATGGGTCTGTCACTGTATAACACTGGGGTACGGTGCCAGTGGGGACAGGTCTGTCACTGTATAATACTGGGGTACAGTACCAGTGGGGACGGGTCTGTCACTGTGTAACACCGGGATACAGTACCGGTGGGGACGGGTCTGTCACTGTATAACACTGGAGTACGGTACTGGTGGGGATGGGTTTGTCACTGTATAACACCGGGGTACGGTGCCAGTGGGGACGGGCCTGTCACTGTATAACACCGGGGTACGGTGACAGTGGGGATGGGTCTGTCACTGTATAACACTGGGATACGGTGCCAGTGGGGACAGGTCTGTCACTGTTTAATACCAAGGTACAGTATCGGTGGGCACGGGTCTGTCACTGTTAAAAGCCAGGTTATGGTACCAGTGGGGATGGGTCTGTCACTGTATAACACTGGGGTACGGTGCCAGTGGGGACAGGTCTGTCACTGTATAACACTGGGTACAGTGCCAGTGGGGACAGGTCTGTCACTGTATAACACTGGGGTATGGTGCCAGTGGGGACAGGTCTGTCACTGTATAACACCGGGGTACGGTGCCAGTGGGGACGGGTCTGTCACTGTATAACACCGGGGTACGGTGACAGTGGGGATGGGTCTGTCACTGTATAACACTGGGATACGGTGCCAGTGGGGATGGGTCTGTCACTGTTTAATACCAGGGTATAGTACTGGGGGCACAGATCTGTCACTGTTAAATACCAAGGTACAGTATCGGTGGGCACGGGTCTGTCACTGTTAAAAGCCAGGTTATGGTACCAGTGGGGATGGGTCTGTCACTGTATAACACTGGGGTACGGTGCCAGTGGGGACAGGTCTGTCACTGTATAACACTGGGTACGGTGCCAGTGGGGACAGGTCTGTCACTGTATAACACTGGGTACGGTGCCAGTGGGGACAGGTCTGTCACTGTATAACACTGGGGTACGGTACTGGTGGGGACAGGTCTGTCACTGTATAACACTGGGGTACGGTACTGGTGGGGATGCGTCTGTCACTGTATAACACTGGGGTACAGTACTGGCGGGTCAGTCTGTCCCTATATATTACCGGGGGACAGTACCGATGTGGACGCGTCGGTCACTGTATGAGAATGAGAATCAGGTTTAATATCACCAGCATGTTGTGAAGCGTGTTGTCTTTGCAGCTGCAGTACTATGCAGTGCATAATGACTGAGAAAATGTACACCGTGAGAGAGTGTCGATGGGTTGGAAGTCCATTCCAAATTTGGATGGCTGAGTGGATGAACTGTTCCTGAATCACTGAGTCCCCTGGATGGCAGCACCGAGAACAGGCCGTGTCCTATGTGATCGGGTTCTTAATGATGGATGCTGTCTTTTTGAGGCATCGCTCCTTGAATATGTCCTGGAGCTGGCGAGTTTAGTACCCATGATGGAGCTGAGTTTACAACAATCTACAGCTTATTTTGTAGTAAGCCCCCTCGCACTCCCCCCCCCCCCCCCATTAGATGGTGATACAGCCAGTTGCAATGCTCTCCATGGTATGTCTGTGGAAATTTGCAAGGGCCTTTAGTGACAAACCAAATCTCCTCAAACTCCTAATGAAATATAGCCACTGGTTTTGCCTTCTTTATAGCTGCATCAATATTTTGAGACCAGGATATATGCTCAGAGATATTGACACCCAGGAATCGCTCATTCTTTCCACTCCTGATCCCTCTATGAGGACTGGTGTGTCTTCCCTCATCTTACCCTTTCTGAAGTTGACAATCAGTTCTTTGGTCATACTGACGAGGAGCCAACAACAGCTTGAGTCATGAGCAAATTTATAGATGGCATTTGAGCTGCGCCTTGGTACATAGTCATGGGTATAGAGTGAGTAGAGCAGTGGGCTAAGCACACAGGCATGAGGTGTCGATCATCAGTGAGGTGGAGATGTTATTTCTAATCCACACAGGTTGTGGTCTCCCACTGAGGAAGTCGAGGAACCAGTTTCAGAGGGAGGGACAGAGACTCCTGCTTTGGAGCTTTTCAATGAGAACTTTATGAATGATGGTGTTAAATGCTGTGCTGTGGTCAATAAGCAGCTTCCTGACGTGGGTGTTTGTGTTGTCCAAGTGACCCGAAGCCATGTGGAGAGCCATTGAGATTTCATCCACTGTAGACCTATTGTGGTGATCGGCAAATTGCAGTGGGTCCAAGTCCTTGCTAAGATTGGAGTTAATTCTGGCCATGACCAACCTCTCAAAGCACTTGATGACTGTAGATGTGAGTGCTACTGGACGATAGTCATTGAGACAGCTCACCCTCCTCTTCTTGGGTACCGGTATGATTGTTGCCCTTTTGAAGCAGGTGGGAACTTCCAACCTTAGCAGTGAGAGGTCGAAAATGTCTTTGAACACACCTGCCAGTTGGTTGGCACAAGTTTTCAGAGCCCTACCAGGTACTCCATCAGGACCCGTCGCCTTGCGAGGGTTCACCCTCTTAAAAGACAGACTAATGTCAGTCTCTGAGACAGAGATCAGAGAGGCTCCAGATGCTGCAGGGATCCGCCTAGATGTGGTTCTATTCTCCCTTTCAAAGTGATCATAAAAAGAGTTGAGCTGGTCTGGGAGCGAAGCATCACTGCCATTCATGATGTTAAGTTTCACTTTGTAGGAAGTAATGTCCTGCAAATCCTGCCAGAGTTGGTGTGCCTCCAACCTCGTTCATATTTGTTCCGTTGCTCCTGAGGTAGTCCTCTGTAAGTCATACCTGGTTTTCTTGCGTAGTCCTGGGTCACCAGACTTCAATACCACAGATCTACCCTCAACAGACTGCAGATCTCCTGTTTCATGCATGGCTTTTGATTTGGACATATACAGTATGTTCTCACAGGCACACACTCATCCACGCTGGTTTTAATGAAGTCAGTGACAACTGTGGCATAGTCATTCCGACTTGAAGATGAATTCCTGAATACAGTCCAGATCACCGATTAAAGCAGTCCTGTAAGCATACCTGACTCCCACCGCAGCCCACTGTGTCCGTACTGGTGTTGTGGTCTTCAGTCTCTGCCTGTACTCAGAGAGTGGAAGTACAGCCAGGTGATCAGACTTTCCAAAGTGTGGAGCTGGGATGGCATGGTATGCTCTTATGATAGTAGTGTAACTGGTTCAGTATGTTGGTTCCTCTGGTACTAAACGTGATTCGTTGTTTATAATTATTTAGAGACTTTTTCAAGGTTAAAATCCTCCAAAGAGATGCAAAAGGCATCAGGGAGTGTAATTTCATGCTTGTTGATCACATTGCTCAGTTCGTCTAGAGCCTGTTTTACACTGGCCTGAGGTGGGATGCACTCTGCAAACAAGATAGAACATATCTTGGTCTATAATGTGCTGAACATGTACTTACTTTAGAAATTACCTGAGGTTACCCATAGCCCTCTATTTTTCGAAGCTCCATATACTTATCCAGGAGTCTCTCAAAAGACCCTATCATATTCCCCCTCCAGTGCCATTGCCTGCAGCCCATTCCACTCACTCACCACTCTCTTTGTAAAACCTTACCTCTGATATCTCCTCTGTACCTACTCCCTAGCACCTTAAAACTATGCCCTCTCATGTTAGCCACTTCAGCCCTGGGAAAAAGCCTCTGACTATCCACACAATCAATGCCGCTCATCATCTTATACACCTCTATCAGGTCACCTCTCATCCTCCATCGCTCCAAGGAGAAAAGGCCAAGTTCACTCAACCTATTCTCTTAAGGTATGCTTCCCAATCCAGGCAACATTCTTGTAAGTCTCCTCTGCACCCTTTCGATGGCTTCCACATCCTTCCTGTAGTGAGGTGACCAGAACTGAGCACAGTACTCCAAGTGGGGTCAGACTAGGGTCCTATATAGCTGTAACATTACCTCTTGGCTCCTAAATTCAATCCCACGATTGATGAAGGCCAATACACCATACGCCTTCTTAACCACAGAGTCAACCTGTGCAGCTGCTTTGAGTATCCTATGGACTCAGACCCCAAGGTCCCTCTGATCCTCCACACTGCCAAGAGTCTCACCATTAATACTATATTCTGCCATCATATTTGACCTACCAAAATGAACCACTTCACACCTATCTGGGTTGAACTCCATCTGCCACTTCTCAGCCCAGTTTTGCATCCTATCAATGTCCCGCCGTAACCTCTGACAGCACTCCAGACTATCCACAACACTCCCAACCTTTGTGCCATCAGCAAGTTTACTAACCCATTCCTCCAGTCCCTCATCCAGGTCATTTATAAAAATCACGAAGAGTAAGGGTCCCAGAACAGATCCCTGAGGCACTCCACTGGTCACCAGCCTCCATGCAGAATATGACCCATCTACAACCACTCTTTGCCTTCTGTGGGCAAGCCAGTTCTGGATCCACAAAGCAAGGTCTCCTTTAATCCCATGCCTTCTTACTTTCTCAATAAGCCTTGCATGGGGTACCTTATCAAATGCATTGCTGAAATCCATATACACTACATCAACTGCTCTACCTTCATCTTTGTGTTTAGTCACATCCTTAAAAAATTCAGTCAGGTTCGTAAGGCACAATCTGCCTTTGACAAAGCCATGCTGACTATTCCTAATCATAATATGCCGCTCCAAATGTTCATAAATCCTGCCTCTCAGGATCTTCTACATCAAATTATCATCCACTGAGGTAAGACTCACTGGTCAATAATTTCCTGGGCTATCTCTAAACCCTTTCTTGAACAAGGGAACAACATCTGCAACCCTCCAATCCTCCGGAACTTCTCCCGTCCCCATTGCTGATGCAAAGATCATTGCCAGAGTCTCAGCAATCTCCTCCCTTGCCTCCCACAGTAGCCTGGGGTATATCTCGTCTGGTACCAGTGACTTATTCAACTTGATGTTTTCCAAAATCTCCAGCACATCCTTTTTCTTAATGTCTATATGCTCAAGCTTTTCAGTCCACTGTAAGTCATCCCTACAATCGCCAAGGTCCTTTTCCGTAGTGAATACTGGAGCAAAGTATTCATTAAGTATCTCTGCCATCTCCTCCAGTTCCACACACACTTTTCCACTATCACATTCGATAGGTCCTATTCTCTCACATCTTATCCTCTTGCTCTTCACATACTTGTAGAATGCCTTGGGGTTTTCCTTAATCCTGCTCGCCAAGGCTTTCTCAAGGCGTCTTCTGGTTCTCTTAATTTCATTCTTAAACTCCTTCCTGCTAGCCTTATAATCTTCTAGATCTCTATCATTACCTAGTTTTTTGAACCTTTCATAAGCTCTTCTTCTTGACTAGATTTTCTACAGCCTTTGTACACCATGGTTGCTGTACCCTACCATCCTTTCCCGGTCTATTTGACCATACCTATGCAGAACGCCCCTGAACATTTGCCACATTTCTGCCTTACCTTTCTCTGAGAACATTGTTCCCAATTTATGCTTCCAATTTCCTGCCTGATAGCCTCATATTTCGCCTTACTCCAATTAAACACTTTCCTAACTTGTCTGTTCCTATCCCTCTCCAATGCTATGATAAAGGAGATAGAATTGTGATCATTATCTCCAAAATGCTCTCCCACTGAGAGACCTGACACCTGACCAGGTTCATTTCCCAATACCAAATCAAGTACAGCCTCTCCTCTTGTAGGTTTATCTACATATTGTGTCAGGAAACCTTCCTGAGCACACCTAACAAACTCCACCCCATCTAAACCCCTTGCTGTAGGGAGATGCCAATCGATATTTGGGAAATTAAAATCTCCCACCAGGACAACCCTGTTATGATTACACCGTTCCAGGATCTGTCTCCCTATCTGCTCTTTGATGTCCCTGTTACTATTGGGTGGTCGATCAAAAACACCCAGTAGAGCTACTGACCCCTTCCTGTTTCTAACTTCCACCCACAGAGACTCCGTAGACAATCCCTTCATGACTTCCTCCTTTTCTGCAGCCGTGACACCATCTCTGGTCAACAGTGCCACGCCCCCACCTCTTTTGCCTCCCTCTCTGTCCTTTCTGAAACATCGAAAGCCTGGCACTCTTGGTAACCATTCCTGCCCCTGAGCCATCCAAGTCTCTGTAATGACCACATCATCATAGCTTCAAGTACTGATCCACGCTCTAAGCTCATCCGTTTTGTTCCTTATACAGGGTTCAGTACCCTAGGGAACAGGTCTGTCACTGTATAATGCCGGGATACAGTATCAGTGCGGAGTGCTCTGTCACTGGATAACAGAATGGTACAGTGCTGGTGGGACAGGTCATCACTGTATAACACTGGGGCACAGTGCTGGTGGGACAGGTAGTCACTGTATAATACTGGGGTACAGTGCTGGTGGGACAGGTCGTCACTGTATAATACTGGGGTACAGTGCCGGTGAGGATGGGTCGTCACTGTATAACACTGGGGTACAGTATCCATTGGGACAGGACAGTCACTGTATAACACAGGGTATGGTACCCAAGGGATGGCTGTATCCCTGTATAACACTGGGGTACAGTACCAGTGGGGACGGGTCTGTCACTGTATAACACTGGGATACAGTACCAGTGGGGACGGGTCTGTCACTGTATAACACTGGGGTACAGTACTGGTCAGTACCGGTGGGGACGGGTCTGTCACTGTATAACACTGGGGTACAGTACTGGTCAGTACCGGTGGGGACAGGTCTGTCACTGTATAACACTGGGGTACAGTACTGGTCAGTATCGGTGGGGAAGGGTCTGTCACTGTATAACACTGGGGTACAGTACCAGTGGGGACGGGTCTGTCACTGTATAACACTGAGGTACAGTACTGGTCAGTACCGGTGGGGACGGGTCTGTCACTGTATAACACTGGGGTACAGTACCAGTGGGGACGGGTCTGTCACTGTATAACACTGAGGTACAGTACTGGTCAGTACCGGTGGGGACGGGTCTGTCACTGTATAACACTGGGGTACAGTACTGGTCAGTACCGGTGGGGAAGGGTCTGTCACTGTATAACACTGGGGTACAGTACTGGTCAGTACCGGTGGGGACGGGTCTGTCACTGTATAACACTGGGGTACAGTACTGGTCAGTACCGGTGGGGAAGGGTCTGTCACTGTATAACACTGGGGTACAGTACTGGTCAGTACCGGTGGGGACGGGTCTGTCACTGTATAACACTGGGGTACAGTACTGGTCAGTACCGGTGGGGAAGGGTCTGTCACTGTATAACACTGGGGTACAGTACCAGTGGGGACGGGTCTGTCACTGTATAACACTGGGGTACAGTACTGGTCAGTACCGGTGGGGACGGGTCTGTCACTGTATAACACTGGGGTACAGTACTGGTCAGTACCGGTGGGGAAGGGTCTGTCACTGTATAACACTGGGGTACAGTACTGGTCAGTACCGGTGGGGACGGGTCTGTCACTGTATAACACTGGGGTACAGTACTGGTCAGTACCGGTGGGGAAGGGTCTGTCACTGTATAACACTGGGGTACAGTACTGGTCAGTACCGGTGGGGACGGGTCTGTCACTGTATAACACTGGGGTACAGTACTGGTCAGTACCGGTGGGGAAGGGTCTGTCAGTGTATAACACTGGGGTACAGTACTGGTCAGTACCGGTGGGGAAGGGTCTGTCACTGTATAACACTGGGGTACAGTACTGGTCAGTACCGGTGGGGACGGGTCTGTCACTGTATAACACTGGGGTACAGTACTGGTCAGTACCGGTGGGGAAGGGTCTGTCAGTGTATAACACTGGGGTACAGTACTGGTCAGTACCGGTGGGGACGGGTCTGTCACTGTATAACACTGGGGTACAGTACTGGTCAGTACCGGTGGGGAAGGGTCTGTCACTGTATAACACTGGGGTACGGTACTGGTGGGGATGGGTCTGTCACTGTATAACACTGGGGTACAGTACCAGTGGGGACAGGTCTGTCACTGTATAACACTGGGGTACAGTACTGGTCAGTACCGGTGGGGACGGGTCTGTCACTGTATAACACTGGGGTACAGTACTGGTCAGTACCGGTGGGGAAGGGTCTGTCAGTGTATAACACTGGGGTACAGTACTGGTCAGTACCGGTGGGGAAGGGTCTGTCACTGTATAACACTGGGGTACAGTACTGGTCAGTACCGGTGGGGACGGGTCTGTCACTGTATAACACTGGGGTACAGTACTGGTCAGTACCGGTGGGGAAGGGTCTGTCACTGTATAACACTGGGGTACAGTACTGGTCAGTACCGGTGGGGACGGGTCTGTCACTGTATAACACTGGGGTACAGTACTGGTCAGTACCGGTGGGGACGGGTCTGTCACTGTATAACACTGGGGTACAGTACTGGTCAGTACCGGTGGGGAAGGGTCTGTCAGTATATAACACTGGGGTACAATACCAGTGGGGTTGGGTCTGTTACTGTATTATATGAGGGACTGTACCCAAGGGGATGGGTCTGTCCCTGTTTCACACCGGGGTACAGTACCAGTCAGTACTGGTGTGGACTGGTCTGTCAACTTTGTAATGACTTTGTCCACTTTCCATGTATTGTTCATCATGACTTTAGATAATACACAAACATTATCGTCACGAATGGAGCTGATGAGGGCTAATTCACAGGAATATTTTTTTATCTATGGTTAGAAGTTGAGGTCAATGTTCTGTTTATTGCCATCTGCGTAAGCACACTCGGGATTCACTGAAAAACGTACTTGTGCATAAGTAAATCTTCAACATAAGTAATACAGAACAGGATTAAACTGTCTTGTACAATATGCTCTTAGATTTGTTATGCTGAGATAGTGATGAAAGTTCTGCTGGCTGCTTTAATAACCGTATGGTTGAAGGGAAGTAACTGTCCTTGACCCTGGTGGTGTGAGACTTCAGGCTTCTGTACCTCCTGCCCGATGGGAGCAGTGAGAAGATGGCCTGGATGGTAGGGATCTTTGATTATTTTTGTTGCCTTCATGAGGGAGGTCCTCCTGTAGATCCTACTGATGATGGGGAGGGACGTTTCCATGATTAACTGGGCAGAGTCCACTATTCTCTGCAGCTTATTATGTTCCTGTGCATTCAAATTAGCGTACCAGACTGAGATGCAACCAATCAGGATGCTGACAACAAACATAATCTGCTGAAGTTTGCCAGCGTGTTTGGAGACAAGCTAAATTTCCTTAACTTCTTTGGAAGGGAAAGTCTCTGACATGGCTCCTGGTTCTTCCCTCTCTCATTGCAGTGACTCTGATCCCCACAATGAGTGGGCTGGGTGATGCCACTTACACTTCTGGCATTTGGGGCAGCAATGAAGATCCACAACCCTACTTGTCCTTGGCCATTGTGGTCTTGGTCTTTGAGGTGTTCAGGGCTTCCTTCATCATGCCAGTAGCTTCCTCTGGGGTTTCACTGCTGTCGGCAGTGCCAGTCTCAGGAATTCCATCATACGCTGCTATAGAAGGAGTCTTCGTTGCTGTTTCCACAACAGTCAGGGTTGTTATCTCTGAGCTGAACCCATGAACACCCTGGATCGAGTCCTCAGCATTCTTAAGTGAGAGGGTGAACAGCCAGAGGTTGTGGTCCACATAGGTACCAATTACATGGGTAGGGCGAGTGACAAGGTTTTGTAGAGGGAGTTCAGGGAGTTAGGTGCTAAGTTAAAGGATAGGAGCTCCAGGGTTGTGATCTCGGGATTGTTACCCGTGCCACGTGCTAGTGAGGCCAGAAATAGGAAGTTTATACAGTTTAACACTTGGCTAAGGACTTGGTGTAGGAGGGGGGGTGCTTAAGATTTTTGTATCATTGGTCTCTCTTCCAGGGAAGGTGGGAACTATACAGAAGAGACGGTTTGCACCTGAACTGGAAGGAGACAGATATCCTGGCAGGACAGGTCTTGTCTATGGGTTAAGATTCTAAATTGGAGAAAGGGGAATTTTGATTGTACCAGAAATGATCTGGCAAGTGTGGATTGGGACAGGCTAGTTTCTGGCAGTCAGTACTCGTAAAAATCAATGCTATCTGATTACTGCAGGGGCGTTAGCCACGTGGCAAGAAGTTCCAAGTTTACGTGAATGTACAGATGCCCTTTGGCTACCATGCCTGACGTCCCCAGAACTCATTCAACTGCAGAGGGAGACACAGAATCTCCATCCGGCAGCCAGCACTGTACTGATAAGCTCATTCTGCACTCTGTGATTCAAAAGCGTCACAGTAAAGTAGCGGTCAGCGCAACACCGTCACAGCTCAGGGTGTTCTGGAGTTCGGGGTTCAATTCCAGAATCTTCTGTAAGCAAGTTGGTACGTTCCTTCCTGTGGGTTTCCTCTGGGTGCTCCGGTTTCCTCCCACATTCCAAAGACGTACCAGTTAGTCAGTTAACTGGTCATTGTAAGCCCGTTCCGTGATCATGCTATGGTGAAATAGAGGGATGTGGGGGGTCATGGCTCATTGGGCCGGAAGGGCATATATCTTGCTCTATCTCTAAATAAATAAAATAAGTTTTTTAGCTACTTTGAAAGAAATGGAACCATCTTCGGAAATGAGATGTGCCAAATGTACCTTGGAACTAAGTAGGTAATCCAATTATTTTCTATTTTCTGTTATTTGAATAATTTTCACTTTAGTGAAGCAAATGACATTCGTTATTTTGTACAGCTTCGTGTAAAATGGAGTTAGTTGACTGCCTCGACATGTTAAATAGCTTTCATAAGATCCAAAGCTCCTGGATAATGGGATTCCTAAGAGCCAGTTTTTAGCCAGAACTATTAGAGGCAGTAGTCAATATTAAATTGCAAATAGTCACACTGATTTTTGTTTGGTAATTAGCGGACAGAAACTTTTCCTCTCATCTGGATTTATTTATATGACAAATGTGTTGTTCTTTGAAGATGACCCAAGAACAGAGGTTTGTGAAGTCTAATACAGCTCATCTTTACAGGAGAACATAGAACATTAGAGAACAGTACAGGCCCTTCAGCCCAAAATGTTGTGCAGACCCTTTAACCTACTTGAAGAGCAGTCTAATCCTTCCCTCCTCTATACTGTAGCCCTTTATTTTTCTATCATCCAGGTTCCTGTTTAAAAGTCTCTTAAATGTTCCTAATGTATCTGCCTCTACCACCACTCCTGGTAGGGTGTTCCACACACCCACCACTCTCTGTGTGAAAAACCTAGCTCTGACATCCCCCTATACTTTCCTCCAACAGCCTTAAAATTTTGCCCCCTCATATTAGCCGTTTCCATCCTGGGGAAGAAGTTTCTGGCTGTCCACTCGATCTATTCTTTGTATCTTCTTGTACACCTCCGTCAAATCACCTCTCATCCTCCTTCACTCCAAAGAGGAAAGCTCGAGCTCACTCACCCTATCTTCATACAAATACTTTATTGTCACCAAACAATTGATACTGGAGCGTACAATCATCACAGTGATATTTGTTTCTGTGCTTTGCGCTCCCTGAAGTACAAAAGAAAATGGTGGGCAGAGGGATCCTAAAGCCCCTCTGCTTCAATCTGACCAGCAGCCCAGTTCTTTTCCCACGCTTCCTCGGTAATTTGTGCATCTTTCCAGGTTTCCATCAATGCAGTGTGTTGTTGGCAGCTCTTTGAGGTTGGTGGACGCGTCCCGCGGGGATCGATTGCTGGGCCGCGTCGTCGGGCGCTTCAGGTTGGGCCGCGTGATGGAGGAGGCTCCGCTGCCACTTCCAACTGTTGGGACCCGGGCTGTCGATCGTGTCGGGCCCCGAAGCCGGCACTTAATCCTGGAGGGCCGGGCTGCCGGCTGAAACAAGTCCGTGAACTGTATCATGGTTGCAAAGGCCTCCGCTCCAGCCGAGCCCCAGGCTTGATTTCCGAGGTCGGCGGCGGAGGCCTCACTTCCGACAGCTGTGGATAGCCACCAACGGGGCTCTACGGTGGTCGCTCCTGGAAAGCGTCTGGGGTATGTTGAGGTCTCCGACATCACTTCTGTGTGCTTGTTTGCTTCGGAGAGGTGCTGGTTGGAATGGGCCATGTCTCCAGGCACTCTGACACGGTAGCAGGCCGCGGGTCTCTGGGAACATGGTGGACCTCGGACCAGGCTTCGACGATCGGGTCCAGGTACGGTCTGGAGTTGAAGCAATTCTGGCGCGTCGATGATCTCCAGCTGGGTCAGTAACTTTGCCAGGGTGTTGTTGATCTTGCTAGATGTAGCAAATTGGAGGTTTAGAAGGGTTTCTCGGGTATAGGATAGTGTAGAGGGCAGTTTGCTCGGCAGAGCACGCGCAGAGTGGCCAGTACCGGCGCCATCTTAAATTTCCACATTAAATTACGACACGCTCTCTGATCTAGGCTGCCTCCTGGTAAATCTCCTCTGCACCCTCTCTAAAGCCTCCACATCCTTCCTATAATGAGGTGACTAGAACTGAACACAGTACTCCAAATGTGGCGTAACCAGAGTTTTATAGAGCTGCAATATTACCTCACGCTTCCTGAACTCAATTAATAATCACATTTTAATTTGAAACAGTAAGATTCAAGATTGTTTAATGTCATTTTCAATACACAAGTGTAAAGGAGAATGACATAATTGTTACTCTGGATCAGATGCAGCACCAAAAAAAACATAATAAGATGAAGAACACAATAATAAAAACACTCATTAAATATAAATGCTTCAGATAGCTTCCGTACATAGATTGATTGCATGTCCATAAAGTGACACTAGGCACAGGAGTGTCTGTACATAAGGTGACTGACAGGAAATGATAAAGTAGTGATGGTTGGGGGTGTGGAGGGGTGAGTTAGTGGGTGGAGGTGCTGATCAGCCTCACTGCTTGGGGAAAGTAACTGTTTTTGAGTCTGGTGGTTCTGGTGTGGATGCTACGTAGCCTCCTCCCTGATGGGAGTGGGACAAACAGTCCATGAGCAGGGTGGGTCACATCCTTCCTGATGTCACTGGCCCTCTCCTGGCACCTTTCTGTATAGATGTCCATGGTGGGTCGGCTGGTGTGAGTGATGCACTGGGCAGTTTTGACGACCCATTGGAGAGCTTTTGTAGATTTGTAAATAGTTATAATGCTCTGATTATTGTTTAGTGTTTTTATGCGCAGACAAACTTTTGTAAAATCAAACAGAGATGCTTAAATGAAGTTCCCATTAAAATGCATCAACAGTTCCTTCTTCATCTTGAGGCCATCACCCTACTGGCCATCAACAACAGCTCACCAGAATCCTCTGTCCTGGGCTGAAGGTTACACTTTCACCACACGACTCCATACGTCTTCGAGGTGAAGATCCTTCCTCTCCCAGGGACAAGGTCTCTGGAGCTTCTGTAGCTCTGGGTTTTTACAGGATGGGATTGCTAGCCCCAGGCCCAGCTCTCCTGCTTTCACAGCCGGCCTTCGGACTGTCCATGGTGGAGTGGCTTCAACCTCTGCGCTGTAGAACTGAACTGTTTAGGACATTGATTGTGGTGTCTGACTCATCCTGCAAGATTGCCTAGTCATTCCGAGATCTCATTAACCTGTATGAAACTCACAGTGGGCAGATAGTGGTAAATTGTCCCCGCTGTTCAATTGAGATTACTTTGCCCAATTTTTCACTTACAGGCACCAGAGGCAAATAAGATAGAAGTGGATTTGCATAAGAAATTTGATTGGAGGTAGGCAAATTCTCGGTTGAACGATTTCACAAGCCTACTTCCCTCTCTGGCAGCTGTCCACAGATCCCTGAGAGAGGAAGGGTGCAGAGCAGGGTGGGGTTCGAAACATGGGAGCCAGAGGGGAGAATTCCATCTGGAGATCACTAAATCTGACCAGTGTGAAGTCAGAGCTAGAATCCAAACCAGAATCGGGTTTAATATCACTGGCTACGTCATGAAATTTGTTACTTTGTGGCAGCAGTGTATAACCATAATAATACAAAACTATAATTACAATAGGAAATAAGTATTTATCCATCCATTCTGAGCCATGTCTTATGACGTGGGTGATCGTGGTCACTAAGATCATAATTGCTCTCAGCAACTTTTCTACTTCTGGACAGTGTCTTTATGAGATGGGTGACCCCAGCCGTTATCAACACTCTTCAGAGATTGTCTGCCTGGTGTCGGTGGTCACATAAACAGAATTTGTGATCTGCACCACCTGCTCCCATGGCTTCCCATGACCCTGATCAGGGGGCTAAGCAGGTGCTACACCTTGCCCAAGGGTGACCTGCAGGCTAGCGGAGGGAAGAAGTGGCCTACACATCCTGTGGTAGAGACATAACTCCACCCCACCACTCCTGCATATAAAGTCTGCAGCTGTTTCCAATCCTGTGCAGAGGCCCCTGCATATCCGATGGTGTTGCAACCAGATTGAATGCATCACAGAGACTAACATAGAAACCCTACAGCACAATACAGGCCCTTCGACCCACAAAGCTGTGCTGAACATGTCTTTATCTGAGAAACTACCTAGGGTTACCCATTTTTCTGAGCTCCATATACCTGTCCAGGAGTCTCTTAAAAGACCCTATTGTATCCACCTCCTCCAACATCGCCAGCAGCCCATTCCACGCACTCACCACTCTCTGCATAAAAAACTTACCTCTGACATCTCCTCTGTACCTACTTCTAAGCAGCTTAAAACACTGCCCTCTCGTATTAGCCACTTCAGCCCTGGGAAAAAGCCTTTGACTAGCCACACAATCAATGCCTCTCATCATCTTATACACCTCTAATCTCATCTTCCGTTGCTCCAAGGAAAAAAGGTCGAGTTCAGCCTATTCGCATAAGGCATGCTCCCCAATCCAGGCAACATCCTTGTAAATCTCCTTTACACCCTTTCTATGGCTTTCACATCCTTCCTGTAGTGAGGCGACCAGAACTGAGCATGGTACTCCTAGTGGCGTCTGACCAGGGTCCTATATAGCTACAACATTACCTCTCGGCTCCTAAACTCAGTCCCATGATTGATGAAGGCCAATACACCGTACGCCTTCTTAACCACAGAGTCAACCTGTGCAGCAGCTTTGAGTGTCCTATGGACTCGGACCCCAAGATCCCTCTGATCCTCCACACTGCCAAGAGTCTTACTATTAATACTATATTCTGTCATCATATTTGATCATATTTACCACTCCCTGTAAAAAGGACGTGACCACACACCTCCTTTGGATTTATTGGCTCTCACCTCAAGTGCTCATCCTGTAATGTTTGACTTCTCTACCTGGCAAAAAAAAGAAACTACCTGTCAATTGATGCCTCTCATCACTTTACAAACCTCAATCAGCCTCCACTGCTCCAGGGTAAATAATTCACTCCCCACATTCCTCTATTCCCCCTCTGACCTTCTCACCTGCCTATTGCTTTCCTGAGGTCTCCTCCTCCTTCCCGTTCTCCAGTTGTCCATTTTCCTCTCCTATCAGATTCTTACATCTCCAGCTTTTGAGCTCTCCCACCTACCTGGATTCACCTGCCACCTGCCGCCTTCCAGCCAGTTCCTTTCCCCTCTCCCCACTTTTTAATTCAGGCATCTCCGCCCTCCACCCCCGTCCCTCTCAGTCCTGAAGAAGGGTCTTGGCCAGAGATGAGTGCTGTTTACTCCTTTCTAAAGATGCTGCCTGACCTGCTGAGTTCCTCCAGCATTTTGTGTGTTACTCTGGATTTCCAGCATCATGTGTGAAAACAGCCCAAGTGTATCCAGCCTCTCGCGATAGCACAAGCCCTCTAAACCAGGCAGCACCCAGGTGAACCTCTTCCAGAATTACCTATCATTCTCCAAGTGCAATCTCGCCTGTTTTATACACAATTACAATCAGAATCAGGTTTATTATCACTGTCATATGTCATGAATTTTGTTGTTTTGCCACAGCAGTTCAGTGAAAGGTATAAAAATGATTACAAGAAATAGCAATTTTGTATTTAGTAATTAAAAATTACTAATTGCAATGTAATCGATAGGTCGTGCAAATGGAAAGCAAAACAGTGAGGTGGTGTTCATGGGCTGATGAACCATTCAGAAATCTGATGGTGAAGGGGAAGAAGCTGTTCCTGAATCACTGGGTTTGTGTCTTCAGGCTCCTGTGCCTCCTCCCTGATGGTAGCAATGGGAAGAGGGGTCTTCAGGCTCCTGTACCTCCTCCCTGGTGGTAACAATGGGAAGAGGGGTCTTCAGGCTCCTGTACCTCCTCCCTGGTGGTAACAATGGGAAGAGGGGTCTTCAGGCTCCTGTACCTCCTCCCTGGTGGTAACAATGGGAAGAGGGGTCTTCAGGCTCCTGTACCTCCTCCCTGGTGGTAACAATGGGAAGAGGGGTCTTCAGGCTTCTGTACCTCCTCCCTGGTGGTAACAATGGGAAGAGGGGTCTTCTGGCTCCTGTACCTCCTCCCTGATGGTAGCAATGGGAAGAGGGGTCTTCAGGCTCCTGTACTCCTCCCTGGTGGTAGCAATGGGAAGAGGGGTCTTCAGGCTGCTGTACCTCCTCCCTGATGGTAGCAATGAGAAGAGGGCATGTCCTGGGGGATGGGGGTCTTTCATAATGATGCTGCCTTTTTGAAGCGTGACTATTGACATTATTCTCAATGGTGAAGAGTTCAATGTGCATTTTTTTGACCACTACCGGCCATTTCTCTGGTGATTTGGATCTCTGTTTTCCCATCTCACTCTGCGGCTGTGTTTGGGAGGAATAACTGGCAGAATGAAACACTCTCACTTTCCTGTGCTGAATGTTAATTTGCCATTTATACGCCCACTCTACCTGCCTATTTATGTCTTCCTGTAGTTTGACGTGGGTCTCTGCAATATTATCTGTATTCTCTCCCTCGCTGCATCACAGCAGCACGTTTCAGATTCCAAATCCTCGTCCCATTCACGGTTGCCGGGGAGTGGTTGTGTTCCCAGCTGTAGTGCCGATGGGACTTGCTTCTCATAGAGTCACAGCACAGAAACAGCCTCTTTGGCCCATCCAGTCTGTGCCAAACTGCTAATCTTAAGCACTAGAAAGTCTGCAGATGCTGGAAATCCAAAGCTAGACACTCAAAATGTTGGAGAAACACAGCAGGTCAGGTGGCATCTATGGAAATGAATAAACAGTCAACGTTTTGGACCGAGGCCTTTTTTTCAAGAGAGCTTTATCCATGGTGGACTGAGCTGTATCCACTACTTTCTGCTTAAGGGCATTGGTGTTTCTGTACCAGGCCATGATGCAATCAGTCAATATACCCTCCACCACACATTTATAGAAGTTTATCAAAGTTTTAGCTAACTTGCTGAATCTTCATAAACTTCTATGAAAGTTGAGGCACTGAAGTGCTTTCTTCATAATTGCACTTATGTGTGGGCCCCAGGACAGGTCCTCCAAAATGATAACAGCAAGGAATTTAAAGTTGCTGACTCTTATCACCCCGATGCCGATAAGGACTGGCTCACGGATCTCTGGTTTCCTTCTCTTCCTGAAGTCAATAGTCAGCTCCTTGGTCTTGTTGACATTGAGTGAGAGGTTGTTGTGGTACCACTCAGCCAAGTTTTCAATCTCCCCCCTATATGCTGATTCATCACCACCTTTCATTCAGCCTACAACAGTGGTGTCATCAGTAAACATGAATATGGCATTGGAGCTGTGCTTAGCCTCAGAGCAATAGGTGTAAAGCGAGTAGTTCAGGGAGTTAAGCACACAGCTTTGTGATGCATCTGTGCTTGGATTGCGGAGGAGATGCTGCTGCCAATCTGAACTGACAGGGGTCTACAAATGAGGAAATCGTGGATCCAATTGCACAAGAAGCATCTCTAGAAGCCTTGAAGCACTTCATTTTAGAAGTGTGGAGAATCTGGCAGCCAGGCATCGCACAGTAAGATCTCAGTAGAACAGTTCAGCACAGGAAAGGCCCTTCGGCCCACAATGTCTGTGATGAATGTGATGTTAAATTGAACTCAATCATTTAAATCACTTCTGCCTGCACATGATCCTTATCCCTTCATTCCCTGCGTATTTACGTTCAAGCTTCAAAATGAGTTAATTGCCTGAGTAGATAAATGTCACCACATACAACCCTAAGGTTCTTTTTCGTGCAGGCATTTTGACCAAAAGACCATAAGATAGAGGAGCGGAATTGGGACATTTGGCCCATTGAGTCTGCTCTGCATTTCATCATGGCTGATCCAACTTTCCTCTCAGCTATAATCTCCTGCCTTCTCCCCGTATCCCTTCATGCCCTGACCACTCCACAATCTATCAACCTCTGCATTAAATACACATAAAGACTCGGCCTCCACAGCCGCCTGTGGCAAAGGATTCCACAGATTCACCACCCTCTGGCTAAAGAAATTCCTCCTAATATCCTATAAGGACATCTCTCTGTTCTAAGACTGTGTCTTCTGGTCTTAAACTGTTCGCAACACTCCACATGAGGCCTCACCAGTGCTTCATAAAGTCTCAACAATACATCCTTGCCTTCATTTTCTAATCCTCTTGAAATGAATGCTAACATGGCATTTGCCTTCCTCACCACAGACTCAACCTGCAAATTAACTTTGCAACAAAGCCATCAATTCCATCATCCAAATCATTGACGCCTAACCTAAAAAGAATCGGTCCCAACACAGGCCCCTGTGGAACACCACTAGTCACCGGCAGCCAATGAGAAAAGGCTCCCTTTATTCCCACTCTTTGCCTCCTGCCAATCAGCCACTGCTTTATCCACGCTAGAATCTTTCCTGTAAATCCATGGGCTTGTTAAGCAGCCTCATGTGTGGCATCCAGTACACAACATCAACTGATTCTCCTTTGTCTATCCTGCTTGTTATTTCTTCAAAGAATTCCAACAGATTTGTCAGGAAAGATTTTCCCTCGAGGAACCATACTGACTATGGTCTATTTTATCATGTGCCTCCAAGTACCCTGACTAACTGGTTTATAGTTTCTTCTGCCTCTCCCTTCTTGAAGAGTGGAGTGACACTTGCAATTTTCCAGTCTTCTGGAAGATGGTTACTATTGCCTCCATGATCTCTTCAGCCACCTCTTTCAGAACCCTGGGGTGTACACTATTGCTCCAGGGGACTTAACTACCTTCTGTCCTTTAAGTTTCCCAAGAACCTTTTTTCTAGTTATGGTAACTTCACATGCTTCATCATCCCTGACACCTGGAACTTAAAAGATACTTCTAGTGTTTTCCACAGTGAAGACTGATGCAAGATACTTATTCAGTTTGTCCACCATTTTGTTGTCCCTCATTACTACCTCTCCAGCATCGTTTTCCAGGGGTCCGATATCCACTCTCACCTCTCTTTTACACCTTATGTATCTGAAGAAACTTTAGGTATCCCCTTTAATATTATTGGCTAGCTTACTTCCGTATTCCATCTTTATCTTAATGACATTTTTAGTTGTCTTTTGTTGGTTTTCAAAAGCTTCCTGATCTTCTGTCATCTCACTAAAATTTTCTCTATTATCTGCTCTCTCTTTGGTTCTTATGTTGGCCTTGGCTTCTCTTTTACAGTAAAACAGGAAAATACAACAGAATCACTGAAAAACTACACACAAGTACTGACAAACAACCAATGTACAAGTGGCAGAAAGATAAATAAACATATGAGAACATAAAGCTCTTGAATAAAGTGAGTCTGTAGGTTGTGGAATCAGTTCAGCGTTGAGGTGAGTGAAGCAGTCTGGTGGTTGAGGGGTGTCTAACAGCCTCTTTAATGCCTCTATGATATCGGCTTCTATCAGCGCGCCCAGCATTCTCTGTGTGATAAACAATTGCCGCATGCATCTCCTTTAAACTTTCCTCCTCTCACCTTTAAGTTAGCCATCTAGTATTTGACATTTCTACCCTGGGAAAAGATTCCACACACAAGTATGTTAAATGGTCTCCCTATGTAAACCTTAAGATATAGGAGTAGAATTAGGCCATTCAGCCCATCAAGTCTGCTCCATCATGGCTGATTTACTCTCCCTCTCAACCCCATGCTTCTGCCTTCTTCCCCTAACCTTTCATGTTCTGACTAATTAAGAACCTATCAACCTCTGCTTTAAGTACACCCAATGACTTGACCTCCACAGCTGTCCGTGGCAATGGATTCCACAAATTCACTGTCCTCTGGCTAAAGAAATACCTCTTCATCTCTGATCTAAATGGATGTCCCTCTATTCCGAGGCTGTGCAGTCTGTTCCTAGACTCTCCCACTATAGGAACCATAGAACATAGAACAGTCAGCACAGGAACAGAACCAAGTAAACTGCTCATCAAATGGCTGACTAAACTTACATATTCTGCCTACTCGATGTCCCTCTCCTTCCATTTTCCTCACATTCATCCGCCGTCTAATGTTTCTGCCCCCACCCCAGGCAGCACATTCCAGGCACCCTCCACTCTCTGTGTAAAAAAACTTGCCCCTCACATCTCCTTTGAAATTACACCCTCTTACTTTAACTGAATGCCCTCTTGTATTTGACATTAATACACTGGGAAGAAGATTCTGACTGCCTCTCCTATCCATGCCTGAGAATAGGTTCTTCACAGTACCTCAGCAATTATGACAATAATCCACTAATTTTATCTATCTATGCATCTCACAATCTTATAAACCTCTGTCAGGTCTCCCTCACTCCAGAGAAAGTTTGTCCAAACTCTTGTTATAGCTGGTACCCTCTTACTTACCTACTGGCTGTTATGCCATTGGTGTTTAGGACAGTAGTAAAGGTTCTCCATCACTACTGTTAGCCATGCAATTCCCAAGTGGAAACTCAGGAATACTGTCACACTCAGATGTAGAAGGATTCTTCATTGCTGTTTCCATAACAGTTTTGTTTCACCAGTCAAGGTTGTTGGCCCTGAGCTGTATCCCTGAACCCGGAGGACCAGTGAATCTCTCTTCATCTGGCCTCTACCCTTTGACCTGTTTGGCATGAATGACCCTATCAAATGCCAAAGCATAAAGCCATGACTCCAGCAATCGTAGTTCTCTGGGTCATTGAGGCACACAAGCCTCCAAACTACGACCAGGTTGTGGTGCTTTTGGAGGAGTTATGCACCCTATTCCTGGTAGACCTCAACAACACATACAAAATGGTGCAGGAAGTCAAGTCACGGCCTGAAATGTCAACTGTTTATTCCTCTCCGTAGATAATGTCTGATCTGCTGAGTTCCTCCACTGCCTCGTGTGTGTTACTCTGGGTTTCTCTGTTACTCTGCAGAATCTCGTGTTCCTAGTAAGCCTTTTCTGCACCTCTCCAAAGACAACCTTTGCTTTGCTTCCTGCCAGTCAACCAATTTTCTATCCATACTAGTTCCTTTCCTGTAATAGCATGGGCTCTTACTTTGTTAAGAGGCATCATGTGCGGCACCTTGTTAAAGGCCTTCTGAAAATCGAAGTAAACAACATCCACTGATTCTCCTTTGTCTATCCTATCTGTTATTGCCTCAAGAATCCAACAGATTTTTCAAGAAAGATTTCCCCTCAAATGAGTCTTACTTCAGTGGTTGGTAAGTTGATGGAGAAGATCCTGAGAGGCAGGATTTATGAACATTTGGAGAGGCATAATATGATTAGGAATAGTCAGCATGGCTTTGTCAAAGGCAGGTCGTGCCTTACGAGCCTGATTGAACTTTTTGAGGATGTGACTAAACTCGTTGATGAAGGTAGAGCAGGAGATGTAGTGTATATGGATTTCAGCAAGGCATTTGATAAGGTACCCCATGCAAGGCTTATTCAGAAAGTAAGGAGGCATGGGATCCAAGGGGACATTGCTTTGTGGATCCAGAACTGGCTTGCCCACAGAAGGCAAAGAGTGGTTGTAGATGGTTCGCATTCTGCATGGAGGTCGGTGACCAGTGGGGTGCCTCAGGGATCTGTTCTGGGTCCCTTACTCTTTGTGATTTTTATAAATGACCTGGATGAGGAAGTGGAGGGATGGGTTAGTAAATTTGCTGATGACACAAAGGTTCGGGGTGTTGTGGATAGTGTGGAGGATTGTCAGAGGTTACAGCGGGACATCAATAGGATGCAAAACTGGGCCGAGAAGTGGCAGATGGAGTTCAACCCAGATAAGTGTGACGTGGTTCATTTTGGTAGGTCAAATATGATGGCAGAATATAGTATTAATGGTAAGACTCTTGGCAGTGTGGAGGATCAGAGGGATCTTGGGGTCCGAGTCCAAAGGACACTCAAAGCTGCTGCACAGGTTGACTGTGTGGTTAAGAAGGCATACGATGAATTGGCCTTCATCAACCGTGGGATTGAGTTCAAGAGCCGAAAGGTAATGTTACAGCTATATAGGGCCCTGGTCAGGCCCCACTTGGAGTACTGTGCTCAGTTCTGATCGCCTCACTACAGGAAGGATGTAGAAATCATGTAAAAGGAGATTTACAAGGATGTTGCCGAGATTGGGGAGCATGCCTTATGAGAATAGGTTAAGTGAACTTGGCCTTTTCTCCTTGGAGCAACGGAGGATGAGAGGTGACCTGATAGAGGTGTATAAGATGATGAGAGGCATAGTCAGAGGCTTTTTCCCCAGGACTGAAATGGCTGACATGAGAGAGCACAGATTTAAGGTGCCTGGAAGTAGGTACAGAGGAGATATCAGGGGTAAGGTTTTACAAAGAGAGTGGTGAGTGAGTGGAATGGGCTGCCGGCAACGGCACTGGAGGGGGAATATGATAGGGTTTTTTGAGAGACTCCTGGATAGGTATATGGAGCTTAGAAAAATAGAGGGCTATGGGTAACCCTAAGTAATTTCTAAAGTAAGTACGTTTGGCACAGCATTATGGGCTGAAGGGCCTGTACTGTGCTGTAGGTTTTCTATGTTTCTGTGTCTATGAAACTATGCTGACTTTGGCTTATCTTATCATGTGCCTCCAGGTACCTCAAAACCTCACCTTTAGTAAAGCCTCAATGTAGTGGGGTGACCAGAATTCCTTAACTCAGGAATACTTAGTTACCTACCTACAGCTTGTAACACCACTGGTGTTTAGGGCAGCAATGGAGGCCTGCCATGTCTCTCTGTCCTTGGCCAAAATCAATTTTGGTCTTGGTCTCAGTGGTGTTCAGCACTTCCTTCATCTTGTTAGTAGCTGCCTCTCCGTTTTCACTCCTGTGAGCATGCAAGTCCTGAGTTAGACTTAGCAATACTGTGACACTCAGATGTAGAAGGAATCTTCATTGCTATTTCCATAACAGTTTTGTTTGACCAGTCAGGGTCGTTAGCCCTGAGGTGAAGCCCCAAACCTTGGGGACAGGTGGAGCATTCTTAGTCTGGCCTCTACCTTTTGACCTGCTTGTCATGGGTGACCCTATCAAGAACCAAAGCTTAAATTCTTGACCAGCCAACATAGCTCTTTGGCTCATTGAGGTACACAGGCCTCCAAATTACAATAGCATTTGTGGTCCTCTTTGATGTGAAATCCATATAGATAACATAAATCCCCTTCGTTATTTCTCTATTAAACTCAAGAGTTGGGATATTTTATGTACAGAGCCTGTCTAGCCTTTCTGTTTTAAGTTGACACCTAGAAGGACAGTTGGCTAGGGTTGGTAAGTTGTGGGCTTGCTTATGTTGGCACTGGAAGTGTGGTACCACTTGCAGGTTGGCCCCAGCAGTCATTGATGCAAACCACACGTTTCGCTGTGTGTTTCAATGTACATGTGATAAATAAATACAACTTATCTTTAAAAAGGTTCTTTCAATGCTTTTTTCTTTCACGTTATTTATTTTATTTTGAGGTACAGTGCAGAACAGGCCCTACCAGTCCCTCTAACTGCTGCTGCCAGCAGCCCATCGACTTAACCCCAGACCAATCACAAGACAATTTACAATGACCAATTAACCTACTGATCAGTACTTCTTTGGACTGTAGGAGGAAACCAGAGCACCCAGAGGAAACCCACATGGTCTCAGGAAGGACAGACAAACCCTATGTTGGAACTGGACTGTGATCTCCAACGCCCCAAGCTGTAATAGTGTGGCACTAACCGTTGCGCTGATGTAGTGCCCATGTTATTAGCTGTGTACACCTTCTACAAACTGCATCTATTGACGGATTCTGCAGTTTTTGCCACTGAAAGCAATGGGGTAGTTGAAGGCAGTCCTGTTAAATAAGGGCAATTAGAGCGATGCAATTATCCAGTGATGAATAACTCAGCTACAAACGGCAATGAAATGACATCAAAATATCCCCTGAAGCTCTGTGTTCGTCCAGGCTGGACAACACTTTCTTGTTCATTCAGACTGTCTGCAGCCATAACTCACTGTCCTTAAGAGTCAAGATTGAAGATCCAGATTGCTTAATGTCACTTCCAGTACACGAGAGTAAAGGAAAATGAAATAATCGTTACTCCGGATCTGATGCAGCATAAAAGAAAACACAATAAGATAAATAACACAACAATAATAATAATAATCACAATAAATATAAATACATAGGATATATAAAGTAGATGCTATTGATTGTATGTACATAAAGTGACACTAGGCACAGGAGTGTCAGTACATAAGGTGACTGGCAGGAAATGATAAAGTAGTGGTGGTTGGGGGTGTGGAGGGGTGGGTTAGTGGGTGGAGGTGTTGATGCCTGGGGAAAGTCACTGTTTTGAGTCTGGTGTCTAGAAAGTTTGTCCTGGCATGGTTGCTGCGTAGCCTCCTCCCTGATGGGAGTGGGACAAACAGTCCATGAGCAGGGTGGGTGGGTCACACCCTTCCTGATGTTAAGACCATAAGAGATAAGAGCAGAACTAAGTCATTTGACCCATTGAGTTTTCTCTACCATTTCATCATGGCTGATTTATATTCCCTCTCAACTCCATTCTCCTGTCTTCTGCCCCTCATCTTTAACAACCTGACTAATCGAGAACCTATCAAACTCCACTTTAAATATACCCAGTGACTTGGTCTTCACAGCCGTCTGTGGCAATGAATTCCACAGATTCACCACCCTCTGGATAAAGAAATTCCTCCTCATCTCGTTTCAAAAGGGAAGTCCCTCTACTCTGAGGCTGTCCCTCTGAGCCTAGACATTGATTATATCTTTATGATCAATGCCACTGAGTAATGGTTGCTCCAGAAGTAAAAGGGCGTGACGTTGTGCAAAATTGCTGCCAGTATGATTTTACAAACAAAACATATGATGGCTCGGGGTCTGTACTCACTGGAGTTTAGAAGAATGAGGGGGGATCTCATTGATACCTATTGAAGAGTGAAAGGCCTTGAAGGAGTGGATGTGGAGAGGATTTTTGCCATAGCAGGTGAGTCTAGGACCAGAGGACCCAACCTCAGAATAGAAAGACGTGCCTTTAGAGTTGCCATGCCTCCCTCTTCCTTTCCAGTCCTGGTGAAGGTTCTTGGCCTGAAACATTCATTTCCATAGATGCTGCCTGACCTGCTGAGTTCCTCCAGCATTTTGTGTGTGTTGCTCTGGATTTCCATCGTCTGCAGATTTTCTCTTGTGCTTACGTAGGGGAACAGCGGCCCTCCAGGTCATACTGTCCTGATTTGGAAATGTATCACCGTTCCTTCACTGTTCTGTTTCCGGATCTAAATCCTAGAACTCGTGCTCTCTGAATAGCACTGTAGGAGTAGTTACCTGTGAAAGTATTCAAAACAACAAAGGAACAGAATTAGGCCATTCAGCCCATTGAATCTGCTCTGCCATCCCAGTCTTGGATTGTGTTTTGCTTTGCAGAGACAGTGGGAAGTGTAGACAGAGTCCGTAGAGGGGAGGTTGGTTTCTGTGATGTGCTGAGCTGTGTCCACAACTCTGTACAGTTAATAAATCCCCCAGTTAGGGCAGGGCCCTGTCCATCTCACCTAACTGCTCTGAAAAATAAAATTAATGGTTTACTCTCATTTCCCATTCTGGCAAAGGGTTTTCAACTTCAGATGTTAACTGTTCTTCTTTCCACAGATGCTGTCTGACCTGATTCTTTTCAGCATTTTCTGTCTTCATTTCAGTACTCCAGCATCAGTGTTTTCTCTTCCTTTTGGCTTTCAGGGTTGTGTTTCTCAGTGTGTGTAGACAGTAATATTCCCGCTTTTACCTGCTGCACCTTCCTATTTCAAGCGATGCCGTCTGCACGGGGTTAGCGTGACAGAAGGACTTTATGAATTAATCATTCAGCAGTACACTGCTACTTTCAAAATGCAAATGAGGCTAGACGGTTCCACACTGCTTTAAAGTTAATCACTAAACCATTAATTCTCATGAACACTAAAGATTAAAGACTTGTCACCTGTTTATCAAAACGCACAGTGGTATGCATTGTTCCCATCAACGTTTGACAGTGTGAGGAGTGTGCTGGGGGCAGTGTGCAAGTGTTGTCACACCAGCAGCTACACAGCCTGCCAGAAGACCACTTTAAACATACCCAATGACCTAGTTGTCCGTGACAATGAATTCCACAGATTACCACCCTCTGACTAAAGAAATTCCTCCTCATGTCGGTTCTAAAGGGACATCCCTCTATTCTGAGGCTGTGCTCTCTGGTTTCAGACTCCCCCACCATAGGAAGCATCCTCTTCAGAATCAGAGTCAGGTTTATTATCACCAGCATGTGACGTGAAATTTGTTAACTTAGCAGCAGCAGTTCAATGCAATACATAGTCTAGCCGAGAAAAAAAATAAAAAAAATAATAATATATAAACAAATAAATCAATTACGTATATTGAAGAGATTTTTAAATTGTGCAAAAACAGAAATACTGTATATTTAAAAAAAGTGAGGTAGTGTCCAAAGATTCAATGCCCATTTAGGAATCAGATGGCAGAGGGGAAGAAGCTGTTCCTGAATCGCTGAGTGTGTGCCTTCTGGCTTCTGTACCTCCTACCTGATGGTAACAGTGAGAAAAGGGCATGCTCTGGGTGCTAGAGGTCCTTAATAATGGACGCTGTCTTTCTGAGACACCGCTTCCTAAAGATGTCCTGGGTACTTTGTAGGCTCGTACCCAAGATGGAGCTGACTAGATTTACAACCCTCTGCAGCTTCTTTCAGTCCTGTGCAGCAGCCCCTCCATACCAGACAGTGATGCAGCCTGTCAGAATGCTCTCCACGGTACATCTATAGAAGTTTTTGAGTGTATTTGTTGACATGTCAAATCTCTTCAAACTCCTAATGAAGTATAGCCGCTGTCTTGCCTTCTTTATAACTGCATCAATATGTTGGGAACAGGTTAGATCCTCAGAGATCTTGACACCCAGGAACTTGAAGCTGCTCACTCTCTCCAATTCTGATCCCTCTATGAGGATTGGTATGTGTTCCTTCGTCTTACCCTTCCTGAAGTCCACAATCAGCTCTTTCGTCTCACTGACGTTGAGTGGCAGGTTGTTGCTGTGACACCACTCCACTAGCTGGCATATCTCACTCCTTTACGCCCTCTTGTCACCACTTGAGATTCTACCAACAATGGCTGAATCATCAGGAAATTTATAGATGGTATTTGAGCTATGCCTAGCCACACAGTCAGGTGTATATAGAGAGTGGAGCAGTGGGCTAAGCACACACCTGAGGTGCGCCAGTGTTGATCGTCAGCGAGGAGGATATGTTATCACCAATCGGCACAGACTGTGGTCTTCCGGTTAGGAAGTCGAGGATCCAATTGCAGAGGGAGGTACAGAGGCCCAGGTTCTGCAACTTCTCAATCAGTATTGTGGGAATGATGGTATTAAATGCTGAGCTCTAGTCGATGAACAGCATCCTGACATGGGTGTTTGTGTTGTCCAGGTGGTCTAAAGCCATGTGGAGAGCCATTGAGATTGCGTCAGCTGTTGGCCTATTGTGACGATAGGCAAATTGCAGTGGGTCCAGGTGCTTGCTGAGGCTCTATCAACTCCATTAACATTCGATAAGTTTCAATGAGATTCTCCCTAATTCTTCTAAGTTGCAGTGAGTACAGGACCAGCACCATCAAACGCTCCTCATACGTTAAGGATGCCCACAATTTACTAACCCACGCATCTTTGAAATGTGGGAGGAAACCAAGGCACCCAGAGGAAACCCACACGATCATGGGGAGAGCGTACAAACTCCCTGCAGACAGCAACAGCATTTGAATCTGGATGGGTGTTTGGTGATGTTGTAAAACATTGTGTTCATTACTACACTACCCTGCGACCCCTTGACACTCCATTGCCACCCTTCAACACCATAGTGCTGCCCTCTTATTACAATAGTGCATTGAGGTAGAACAAGGAGAGTGTCGAGAAAGGATTCAGAGGTGAGTGGTGATCTGTGGATAGACAGCTGGCCTTCCAACCTCTCCATTTCCCCTGCTTGGGCAATGGAAGTGAAGGGGTTAATTACTTGCCAACTGTCAGGCGACTGGACTGGGAATGAGTTTAAAGCCCATCTCAGCTAGAGAGGAATTAACTTTAAGTAATGAAGGAGATCCAGACTAAAGGCTGAATTCTACAGAGAGCGGGAGGTCTTGGCTTTCAACATACGTGACAAATAATGCTAATCTTTACGACCTTTAATGAAATTATCTGTATGAAGTGTATGTTAGACAAGTTTATCACTGTACCTGTGATAACAATTCCAGTTTCAAGTTCAAGTTAAAGTTTAATTATCATTCAACCATACATGAATGCAGCCAAATGAAACGGTGTTGCTCTGGGGTCAGGGTGCAGAACACAGTACCAATAACACACAGCACAATCACATTACAGCAATCTCCAACTGGGATTGGATTCCCACCCCTGACCGTAAGGAGTTTGTACGTTCTCCCCATGACTGTGTAGGTTTCCTCCGGGTGCTCTGGTTTCCTCCCACAGTCCAAACACTGTTTGGAACGGAGATGAAGAAAGGAGCTGGGAGGTGATTGGTGGAAAATTTAAAAGGCTGAAGAAGAAGGAATCTGATAGGAAATAGGAGAGTGGACCATGGGAAGGAGGAGGGGCACCAGGGGGAGATGATAGGTACATGAGGAGGCCAGAGTGGGGAATAAAAGAAGAAGGGAGGGGGAGGGGGAAAGTAAAAAAGAAGAAAAGAAGAAAATTACTGATAGGAGAAACTGATGTTCATGCCATCAGGCTGGAGGCTACCCAGATGGAATATAAGGTGTTGTTCCTCCAACCTGAGTGAGGCTTCATCAGGACATAATGTACCAGCCTACAAAGTACCCAGGACATCTTCAAGGAGCGGTGTCTCAGAAAGGCAGCGTCCATTATTAAGGACCTCCAGCACCCGGGGCATGCCCTTTTCTCACTGTTACCATCAGGTAGGAGGTACAGGAGCCTGAAGGCACACACTCAGCGATTCAGGAACAGCTTCTTCCCCTCTGCCATCCGATTCTTAAATGGACATTGAATCCTTGGACACTACCTCACTATTTTTATATATAGTATTTCTGTTTTTTACATGATTTTTAATCTATTCAATATACGTATACTGTCTAAAGTATACGGAATAAGATTGATTGATTGATCGATTTATTTATTTATTTATTCCCTCCTTCCTTCCTTCCTTCCGTATTATGTATTGCATTGAACTGCTGCTGCTAAGTTAACAAAGTTCCCGTCACGATAGACCTGATTCTGATTCGGAAAAGAGGAGGCCAGGGACACAGGTGTCAGAACGGGGATGGGATAGGAATTAAAACGGTTGGCAGATTGAAACGGACCCCTCTCACCAGGAAGTGAAGGTGTTCCCTCGGCAGCTAAAGATTCCAATAAATCTCAAGGCATTCTGGTTACTGGATTAGAGAGCACATGGGAATCAGATTCCTCGGTTAATAAAACAAATCTAATCTCAAAGCTAGAATTATTATTCTTATTATTATTACTGATGGAATAAACCATTTCCTTCAAATAGATTTTCCTCTCTGTTGGTCAATTAATCAGGCTGCTGGCAGGTATGTGATGCTGATTGACCTCAATTGGGCTGATCCTCAACAGGAGTAATCAATCAATTGATTGGAAATGAGTTACACGGTTATAATATTGAACTTCAAATAAGAGAAGCACAATTTCTTGTCTTGCATTCAATACATATGGAGGAAATAAGAATATAGCCCATGAGACAGAGGAGCAGAATGAGGCCGTTCAGCCCATCGTCTTTTCTGCCATTCCATCATGGGTGATCATGGGTCACGGTAGTGTAGCTGTTAGTGCAACGTTACTGCAGCTCGGGGCGTCGGAGGTCAGAGTTCATTCCTGGCGTCCTCTGTAAGGAGTCCTCCCCATGGAATGCATGGGTTTTCCCCGGGTCTTCCAGTTTGCTCCCATATTCCAAAGACATACTGGGTAGGGGAATTGGTCATTGTAAACTGTCCCGTGATGAGGTTCGGGTGAATTGGGGTTGCTGGTGTGGTTCTACTGGAAGGGCCAGAAGGCTTGGCTCTGCACATTATCTCTAAATAAACACACTCCCCTCTCAACCCCATTCTGCTCCCTTCTCCCCGCAACTTCTGACATCCTGACTATCAACCACTGCTTTAAGTACACCCAATACAGTGGCCCCATAGCTGTCCGTGGCAATGAATTTGGCCAAAGAAATTCCTCCTCATCTCTGTTCTAAATGAACATCCCTCTATTGTGAGGCTGTGCCCTCTGGACCTGAACTCTCCTCATCCACTCTGTCTAGGCCCTTCCATATACTATAGGTTTCAAAGAGATTCCTCCTTCATTCTTATAAACTCCAGTGAGTACAGGCCCAGAGCCATCAAAAAATGATCCCCATATTTAACCCTTTCATTCTTGGGATTATTCTCATGAACCTCCTTTGGATCCTCTCCAATGCTTTATATATATATAAAGTCACAGAGCTGGACTGCACTGTCCAGGCTAACCATGGTGCCCACCCAGCTAGTCCCAATTTCCTGCATTTTGGCATTTTCTCCATATCCCCCCACCCCGCCTCTGCATGTACCTATCCAAGTGCGTTTTGAATGACACCTATGTAACTGCCTCAACCACTTCCTCTGGCAGCTCATTCCATATACCCACCACCCTCTGGGTGAAAAAGTTGCCTCCTGGGTGCCTTTTAAATCTTTCCTCTCTCACCCTAAACCTATTCCCTCTAGTTCTGGTCTCCCCCACCCTGGGGAACAGACTGTTATTCTCTGCTATCATATTGGTATAAGTTTATTACTGTCGCACGCACTGAGATACAGTGGAAAGCTTGTTCACACAGATCAGATCATCACACAGTGCATTGAGGTAGAAACTGTAACAGAATGCAGAATGAAGTGTCACAGTTACAGAGAAAGGGCAGTGCAGGCAGACAATAAGGTGCAAGACCATAATGAGGTAGATGGTCAGGTCAAGAGTCCATCTTATTGTACAAGGGGTGTATTCAGGAGCCTGGTAACAGCGGGGTAGAAGCTGTCCTTGAGCCTGATGGGATGTGCTTTAAGACTTTTATATCTTCTGCCTGATGGGAGAGGGGAGAATGTCCAGGGTAGGATGGGTCTTTGATAATGTTGGCTGCTTTACTGAGGTAGTGAGAGTGTAGACAGATCTAACAGTGTGCTCAGCTGTGGTAATGGACCATTCAACAGTCTGATAACAGTGGGGTAGAAGCTGTCCTTGGGCCTGGTGGGACGTGCTTTCACTGATAACAGTGGGGTAGAAGCTGTCCTTGGGCCTGGTGGGATGTGGTTTCACTGATAACAGTGGGGTAGAAGCTGTCCTTGGGTCTGGTGGGACGTGCTTTCACTGATAACAGTGGGGTAGAAGCTGTCCTTGGGCCTGGTGGGACGTGCTTTCACTGATAACAGTGGGGTAGAAGCTGTCATTGGGCCTGATGGGACGTGCTTTCACTGATAACAGTGGGGTAGAAGCTGTCCTTGGGCCTGGTGGGATGTGCTTTCACTGATAACAGCGGGGTAGAAGCTGTCCTTGGGCCTGGTGGGACGTGCTCTCACTGATAACAGTGGGGTAGAAGCTGTCCTTGGGCCTGGTGGGATGTGCTCTCACTGATAACAGTGGGGTAGAAGCTGTCCTTGAGCCTGGTGGGACATGCTTTCACTGATAACAGTGGGGTAGAAGCTGTCATTGGGCCTGATGGGACGTGCTTTCACTGATAACAGCGGGGTAGAAGCTGTCCTTGGGCCTGGTGGGACGTGCTCTCACTGATAACAGTGGGGTAGAAGCTGTCCTTGAGCCTGGTGGGACGTGCTTTCACTGATAATAGTGGGGTAGAAGCTGTCCTTGGGCCTGGTGGGATGTGGTTTCACTGATAACAGTGGGGTAGAAGCTGTCATTGGGCCTGGTGGGACTTGCTTTCACTGATAACAGTGGGGTAGAAGCTGTCCTTGGGCCTGGTGGGACGTGCTTTCACTGATAACAGTGGGGTAGAAGCTGTCCTTGGGCCTGGTGGGATGTGCTTTCACTGGTAACAGTGGGGTAGAAGCTGTCCTTGGGGCTGGTGGGATGTGCTTTCACTGGTAACAGTGGGGTAGAAGCTGTCCTTGGGGCTGGTGGGATGTGCTTTCACTGATAACAGTGGGGTAGAAGCTGTCCTTGGGCCTGGTGGGATGTGCTTTCACTGATAACAGTGGGGTAGAAGCTGTCCTTGGGCCTGGTGGGACGTGCTTTCACAGATAACAGTGGGGTAGAAGCTGTCCTTGGGCCTGGTGGGACGTGCTTTCACTGATAACAGTGGGGTAGAAGCTGTCCTGCGGCCTGGTGGGACGTGCTTTCACTGATAACAGTGGGGTAGAAGCTGTCCTTGGGCCTGGTGGGATGTGCTTTCACTGATAACAGTGGGGTAGAAGCTGTCCTTGGGCCCGGTGGGACGTGCTTTCACTGATAACAGTGGGGTAGAAGCTGTCCTTGGGCCTGGTGGGACGTGCTTTCACTGATAACAGTGGGGTAGAAGCTGTCCTTGGGCCTGGTGGGACGTGCTCTCACTGATAACAGTGGGGTAGAAGCTGTCCTTGGGCCTGGTGGGACGTGCTTTCACTGATAACAGTGGGGTAGAAGCTGTCCTTGGGCCTGGTGGGACGTGCTTTCACTGACAACAGTGGGGTAGAAGCTGTCCTTGGGCCTGGTGGGATGTGCTTTCACTGATAACAGTGGGGTAGAAGCTGTCCTTGGGCCTGGTGGGACGTGCTTTCACTGATAACAGTGGGGTAGAAACTGTCCTTGGGCCTGGTGGGATGTACTTTCACTGATAACAGTGGGGTAGAAGCTGTCCTTGGGCCTGGTGGGACGTGCTTTCAGACTTTTGTACCTTCTGCCTGATGGGAGAGGGGAGATGAGAAACTCTCTGGGGTGAGTGGGGTCTTTGATTATGAAATACATGTTTATTCCTCTCTCTGCCTCTCCTTTCACCTGGAGTTGTTGGCAGAAGGAGAAATGCGGGAGAAGTTTCCTGGCTGCCTTCTCCTGCCGCTGACACCTCCAGACTGTTTGGAGGTGAGCATATTGCTCCTCCACGTCTTCGTCTTGAGCTCAAACAACACCAGACGAGGAAGCACGTGGCACACACGGCTGCAGCCACCAGAGCTCGCCAGGAATGTAGAGCCATAAATAGATGTAAATCAAATATCCCCTTGAGTTTGGAATGAGGCCATTATAGTTAGAGAGAAACTTCAGCTGCAAAAAAATGTTCTGCGTTTACTTAGTTGAAAACTAACAGCTGCTAAGTACTTAACCAGTTATTTATGAAGTTGAGTTGTAAGGTAAAGATTAGGGATTAGTTTTATTTGTAACATATATATCAAAACATACAGTGAAGTTTGTCATTTGCATCAATGACCAATACAATCTGAGGATGTGCTGGGGGCAGCCTGCAAGCTTCGCCAGGCTTCTGGTGCCAGCATCACATGCTCACAACCCACTAATAACCTATAATAACTCACTAACCTCTACACCTTTGGGCTGTGGGAGGAAACCGGAGCACTCTGAGGAAACCTGTGCAGTCACAGGCAGAACGTACAAACTCCTCACAGGCAGCAGTAGGAATTTAACCCTACTGGTACTGTAAAGTCTTATCTTAGCAGATTTAAGATTCAAGTTTATTTATCACGTGTACATCGAAACATAGAGTGAAACGCTTTGCTAAACGCGGGTCAGCAGTGGCTAGTGTCATCACACATGTCCATTATCGGGGACCACCGCTGCCCAGAACAGGAGTTCCTCTTGCTGCTGTCGTCAAGAAGATGGGAGATTCAGGCCGCTGGGCCGCGGGAGGATCCGTACTAGGTTCCGAGGAGGTCACCTGGGTGCGGGCTGCTGCTCGAAGGCAACAGAGTTGGTACGCAAAGGCAGTGTGCACAGAAACTGTGGGTGACTGCCTTGGATGCTTCTTTTGCAACCCCAAGACCCTCTTGGACAGGAGGCGAGGCAGCAGTGTCACCTCTGTTGCAAGGACTAGACCTCAAGCTGCCGGCTTACCTGTCCGGCTGAGGAGGAGACGCCAGAGATGGTGTAGCGTGACGTCCTTGCTCGGCTGGGGGTAGCCTCTCCCATTGGTGCTACCCTCCCTCCAGTGCTGGATCAGTGGAATTACAAACAAGAGAAAGGAAATTCGAGCAACACACACAAAATGCTGGAGGAACTCAGCAGGCCGGGCAGCATCCATGGAAACGAGTACGGTTGATGTTTCAGGCCTGCTGAGTTCCTCCAGCATTTTGTGTGTGTTGCATTGGAATTGCAGGCTGGACTGTAGGGAACCATCAATTTGTGGGACTTGTCGCTCAGGATCTTGGACTATCGATGTGTTTTCTTATGTGGCTATATAGTTTTTTTTCCTTTCTCACTATTTTGAACGCACGTGTATGTTTTTGCATCTTGGTCCCAGAGGAACACTGTCCCATTCAGCTGTACCCATGTATGGTTTGATTGACAATTAAACTTGATTTGATTTAAAAGAGCCTCAGGACTCAAACCTCCAGATTCAGGAACAGTTATTACCCCAACATCAGGCTCTTGAACCAGAGGGGATAGCTTCACTCAACTTTACTTGCCTCATCATTCAAATGTTTCTCAGCAAATGGACTTCACTTTCAGGGACTCTTCATCTCATTTTCTCAATGTTTATTGTGTAATTATTTATTATTATCATTTCTTTCTTGTTATATTTGCACAGTCTGTTGCTTTCTGCACTCTGGATGAATGCCAAGCTGCGCAGACTTTCATTGATTCTGTCATAATTACTATTTTATAGATTTGTTGAGTATGTCCACAAGAAAATGAATCTGAGTTGTATATGGTGACATACATGGACTTTGATAATAAATTTATTTTGAACTTTGAACTTTGAGCACTTTGGCGACAGCATAACATACCCACAGTGCTCGGCAGAGCATCAAGACCTCTGCCCCTAAGCCACCATGCTGCTGGTTGCAATGTAAGAGTTCCCTTACCAGGAGATGGTCAGCGTAGCAGCTGAGATTGAGGCTAGGTTCGATGTCAGACATCGACTCAGGTAGTGAGATCTCTGTCACATGTCACTCTCCAAACTTCCAGCTCTCAATCCGGCCTGACAGCTACAACACCATTCCGAGGGAATTCCACACTCACACCTCTCAGACAAAATATTTCACAGAGACCTCTACACCTTGTTCGCCACTCAGTCCACAGAGTGATGGACACACTCAGCAGTTCAGGTGCTCCCCTCCACGGACTCTGTCTACACTTCTCACTGTCTCAGTGAAGCAGCCGGCAGAATCAAAGACCACACCCATCCACCCCAGACATTCTCTCTCCCCCCTCTCCCGTCGGGCAGAAGATACAAAAGCCTAAAAGCACGTCCCACCAGGCCCAAGGACAGCTTCTACCCCACTGTTATCAGTGAAAGCACGTCCCACCAGGCCCAAGGACGGCTTCTACCCCACTGTTATCAGTGAAAGCACATCCCACCAGGCCCAAGGACAGCTTCTACCCCACTGTTATCAGTGAAAGCACGTCCCACCAGGCCCAAGGACAGCTTCTACCCCACTGTTATCAGTGAAAGCACGTCCCACCAGGCCCAAGGACAGTTTCTACCCCACTGTTACAGCACTATTGAATGATTTCCTAGTACGATAAAATGAATACTCCATCTCCTAATCTACCTCATTATGACCTTCCACCTTATTGTCTGCCTGCACTGCCCTCTCTCTGTAACTTTATTCTGCATTCTGTTACTGTTCTACCTCAATGCACTGAGTAATGGCTGATCTGTGTGAACAGTGTGAAAGACAAATTTTTCACTGTCTCTGCGTACCTGTGACAGTGATAAACCAATTTACCTCTTACCTACATAGCAAGACCCTTAACCGTGTCAATGTCCAGAGGTATTGTGGAGCTTCTGGGAAGTGACTATACAGGTTACCAGGGTGGTAAACAAAATGCACGGCTGGTTTGCCTTTATTAGTTGAGGCACTGAGTTCAAGAGTCGAGTAGTTCTGTTGCAGCTTAAGAAACTCTAGTTTGGTCACGTCTGGAGTGTTGCACACAGTCAAGCTATTATAAGGATGATATAGAGGCTTTGAAGAAGTTTGCCTGGATTAGAAGGGTGGTGGGTGGAGATACATCTCTACCAAAGGAGGTGTAAGGTGCTCCTTCCCTCCACTCGCCTGCAGGTCACCCTTGGGCTCCCTTACGCTCCAGGGACTAAAATCCTAACCAATTCAACCTGTTCCTATAACTCAGGTCCTCAAGTCCTGGGAACACTCTTGTACATTTCTCTGCAGTCTTTCAATTTTATTATTATCTTTCCTGTCGGTAGGAGACTGGGTCTGCATGCAATACCCAAATTTCAGATTTTAATTAGGATTCGCAGCATCCATGATTTTTGAGATTCCCGGTATAATCTCTGTGATGCATTCAACCTGGTTGCAACACCATCGGATGTGCAGGGGCCTCTGCACAGGATTGGAAACAGCTGCAGAAAGTTGCAGACTTTATGTGTAGGAGTGGCGGGGTGGAGGTACGTCTCTATCAAAGGGGGTATAAGGCGCTCCTTCCCTCCGCTACCCTGCAGGTCACCCTTGGGCAAGGTTTAGCACCTGTTTAGCCCCCACCCAGGGTCATGGGAAGCCATGGGAGCAGGTGGTGCAGATCACAAGTCCTGAGTCCTGACGAAGGGTCTCGGCCCGAAACGTTGACTGCTCGTTTCAACGGATGGTGCTCAACCTGCTGAGTCCCTCCAGCGTGTTTGTACGCAGATCACAAGTCCTGGTTAAGTGAGTACTGACACCAGGCAGACAATCTCTAAAGAGTATTGATAGTGGTTGGTGTCTCCCATCTTGTAAAGACACTGCCCAGAAGGCAGCCATGGCAAACCACTTCCGTAGAAAAGTTTGCCAAGAACAATCAAGGTCTTGGGACCGTGATCACCCATGTCATACACATAATGATGATGGTGATGATGTTCTGTAGCAAGAAGTTGGGTTATTTTATCCGGAGTGGCAGAGGCTGAAGGAAGACCTGATAGAGGTTTATAAGGTTATGAGTAGAGAGCCGGTGTCTTTTTCGCATTGAAAATGTCCGGTACCAGAGGGAATCAAGGAGATCAGCAGAGCAAGTATTCCTCACAGAGAGCGCTGGGTTCCTGGAATGCGTGGGAGAAGGAGGGAATGAAGGAAGAAGCTGGGAGGTGATAGGTGGAAAGGTAACGGACTGAAGAAGAAATCTGATTAGAGAGGCGAGTGGACCATGGGAGAAAGGGAAGGAGGAGGGGGCATCAATAGACAATAGGTGCAGAAGTAGACCATTCGGCTCTTCGAGCCTGCACTGCCATTTTGAGATCATGGCTGATCATCTACTATCAATACCCGGTTCCTGCCTTGTCCCCATATCCCTTGATTCCCCTATCCATAAGATACCTATCTAGCTCCTTCTTGAAAGCATCCAGAGAATTGGCCTCCACTGCCTTCCAAGGCAGTGCATTCCAGACCCCCACAACTCTCCGGGAGAAGAAGTTTTTCCTTAACTCTGTCCTAAATGACCTACCCCTTATTCTCAAACCATGCCCTCTGGTACTGGACTCTCCCAGCATCTGGAACATATTTCCTGCCTCTATCTTGTCCAATCCCTTAATAATCTTATATGTTTCAATCAGATCCCCTCTCAATCTCCTTAATTCCAGCGTGTACAAGCCCAGTCTCTCTAACCTCTCTGCGTAAGACAGTCCAGACATCCCAGGAATTAACCTCCCAGGAAGGAGCTGATGGGCAGGTGAGGAGAAGAGAACAGGTAAGAAGAGAGGTCAGAGTGGACATTTGAAGATGAGAGAAGGGGGAAGGGGGGAAATTACTAGAAGCTGGAAAAATCAGTGTTCATGCCATCAGGCTGGAGAGTTGGTTTTGGTAGCTGAGAAAGTGAAAAATTGCGTCATTAAAATCAGCTACAACTTCGCTGTTTTTGTAATGAGTTGCTGATGGCCAGAATATATGTTAAAAAAAGGAATAAAGAAACTGAGGTTTGCAGAAGATGAACTGCAGATGCTAGGATCTGGAACAATAAACCACAAGGCCCTGGTGGAACTATCCTGGGCGCCATGGTAACGTAGTGGCTAGCGCGACGCTATTACAGCTTGAGGCCTCAGAGCTCAGAGTTCAATTCCAGTGTCACCTGTAGGGAGTGTGTAAGTCCTCCCCAGGAATGCACGGGTTTTCTCCGAGTGGCTCTCATCTCCTCCCACATTCCGAAGAACGGTCATTAGGTTAATTGGTCATTGTAAATTATCCTGTAACCAGGGTAGGGTCAGATCAGTGGGTTGCTGGGTGACATGGCTCAATGGGCCGGAAGGGTCTGCTCTGCCCTATTTTTCTAAATAAATAAATAATCTCAGTAGGTCAGGCAGCATCTGTGGGGGGAATAGACAGCTGATGTTTTGGGCCAAGACCCCTCATATGGACCACTGCCTGCTGCCTGATCTGCTGAGTTCCTGAGTGGGTTTCCTCTCACACAAAAAGATAGAGGTATCTAACCATAAGATCTAAAGTTCTAGGAGCAGAGCTAGGCCATTTGGCCCATCAAGTCTGTTCCAACATTCCATCATGGTTGATTGTTTTTTCTTAACCCCTGTCTTCCACCTTTTTCCCATAGCTCTTACATCAAGAACCTATCAGTCTCAGCATTAAGTGCACCCAATGACTTGGGACACCTCCACTCTCTCATCAGATTCCACAAATTCACCACCATCTGGCTGAAGAACTCCCTTCTCACCTCAGTTCAAAAAGGGACATCCTTTTACTCTGAGGCTGTGCCCTCAGCTCTACAGATGGAACCATCCTCTCCTTGTCCTCCTTTCCCCCCCACCTTAATGAAATGCCCCCTCAAATTCAGGCACAGAGCCACCAAGTGCTCCTCATAGGTTAACCCTTTAATTCTCGGGGCCATTCCTGTGAGCTTCCTCTGGACTAGCATATACTCCGTTAGAGGCGGGGCCCGAAGCTCCAAATTCAGCCTGACTGACACCTTACAAAGCTCAGCATTTGCATCCTTGCTTTTATCTAATAATATTATATAACAGGCACTCTGTTTCTGTTTGCCCGAGATTACAGGGGCTGTGAGGTGTTATTTGCACTGAGATAACTTTTCCAAAAAAACCAGTAAATGGAAATATTATGGTTGCATTCACTGTGATTGTTGGCAGTTATCGATATCTTCTACCTGATCTGGCTGCAGGCTGAGGGTAACAGACACCAACAGAATCAACAAACTCATTTGCAAGATATGGCCCTTGTGGCTAAAGGGATCAGGGGGTATGGAGAGAAAGCAGGTACAGGGTCCTGAATTGAATGATCAGCCATGATCATACTGAATGGCGGTGCAGGCTCGAAGGGCCGAATGGCCTACTCCTGCACCTATTTTCTATGTTTCTATGTAAGGCCAGTGATGTTGTGGGGGTGGAACTGGACTCTCTGACGGTGGTGTCTGAAAAGAGGATGCTGTCCAAGTTGCATGCCATCTTGGACAATGTCTCCCATCCACTCCATAATGTACTGGTTAGGCACAGGAGTACATTCAGCCAGAGACTCATTCCACCGAGATGTAACATTGAGCGTCATAGGAAGTCATTCCTACCTGTGGCCATCAAACTTTACAACTCCTCCCTCGGAGTGTCAGACATCCTGAGCCAATAGGCTGGTCCTGGACTTATTTCCACTTGGCATGATTAACTTGTTATTATTTAATTATTTATGGTTTTATATTGCTATATCTCTACACTATTCTTGGTTGGTGCGGCTGAAACGAAACCCAATTTCCCTCGGGATCAATAAAGTATGTCTGTCTGTCTGATCCTGATCTATTGATCTCTGCTTTGAATAGATGATACTAGGTGGAACATAGAACATAGAACAGTATATGTCCTTTAGCCTACAATGTTGTGCCAACCTTTTAACCTGCTCTAAGATCAATCTACCCCTTCCATTCCACATAGCCCTTCACTTTTCTATCACCCGTTTGCCTAATTAACAGTCTCTTAAAAGTCCCTAATGTATCTGCCTCTACCACCACCTCTGGCAATGTGTTGCACACACCCACCACTCTCTGTGTAAAACACCTACCTCTGATAATCTCCCCTATACTTCCTTCCAGTCACCTTAAAATTATGCCCTCTCATATTTTTCCACCCTGGGAGAAAGTCTCTGGCTGTCCACTTATCATCTTGTATGCTTTTATGAAGTCACCTCTCATCCTCCTTCACTCCAAAGAGAAAAGCCCCAGCTCACTCAACCGTTCCTCATAAACCAAGCTCTCTAATCCAGGCAGCATCCTGGTGAATCTCCACTGCACCCTCTCTAATCCAGGCAGCATCCTGGTGAATCTCCTCTGCACCCTCTCTAATCCAGGCAGCATCCTGGTAAATCTCCTCTGCACCCTCTCTAATCCAGGCAGCATCCTGGTAAATCTCCTCTGCACCCTCTCTAATATAGGCAGTATCCTGGTAAATCTCCTCTGCACCCTCTCTAATCCAGGCAGCATCCTGGTAAATCTCCTCTGCACCCTCTCTAATCCAGGCAGCATCCTGGTAAATCTCCTCTGCACCCGCTCTAATCCAGGCAGCATCCTGGTGAATCTCCTCTGCACCCTCTCTAATCCAGGCAGCATCCTGGTAAATCTCCTCTGCACCCTCTCTAATCCAGGCAGCATCCTGGTGAATCTCCTCTGCACCCTCTCTAATCCAGGCAGCATCCTGGTAAATCTCCTCTGCACCCTCTCTAATGCTTCCATATCCTTCCTATCATGAGGTAACCAGAACTGAACACTAATGTGGTCGATTCAAGTTTTTATAGAGCTGCAATGTTACCTCGCAGGTACTGAACCCAATCCCCTAACTAATGAAGGGCTACACACCATACACTTTCTCAACCATTCCATCAACTTGTGTGGCAACTTTGAGGGATCTATGGATGTGGACTCCAAGATCCCACTGTTCCTCCACATGCTAATAATCCTACTGTTAACTCTGTATTCTGCCTTCAGATTAATCTTTCCAATCCCTTCACACTTTTCTGGGTTGGAGCGCAATGGTAGCATACCGATTAGCACAACATTCTTACCACTTGGGATGTCAGCACTCGGAGTTCAATTCCAATGCCCTCGGTAAGAAATTCTGTACATTCTTCCCATGTGCACTTGGGTTTCCTCCCACAGCCCAAAGACGTATCAATTAGTATGCAAATTGATCTTTGTAAATTGTTCTGTCATTCGGTTAAGGTTAAAATAGGTGGATTGGTGGATGATGCGACTCCCTGGGCCCCATCTGCCACTTTTCTGCCCAGCTCCCTATCCTGTCAATATCCCATTTTTGTCCAGAATCAGAATCAGGTTTATTATCACCGGCATGTGACAGAAATGTGTTAAATAGCAGCAGCAGTTCAATGCAATACATAATATAGAAGAAAAAAAAACACAAAATAAAATAATAATAGCAATTAAATAAGTAAATCAATTACAGTATATGTACATTGAGCAGATTTAAAAATCGCGCAAAAACAGAAATAATATATATATTAAAAAAGTGAGATAATGTCCAAAGCGTCAATGTCCATTTAGGAATCGGATGGCAGAGGGGAAGAAGCTGTTCCTGAATCGCTGAGTTTGTGCCTTCAGGCTTCTGTACCTCCTACCTGATGGCAACAGTGAGAAAAGGACATGTCCTGGGTGCTGGAGGTCCTTAATAATGGACACTCTCTTTCTGAGACTCCTTAAGATGACCTGGTACTTTGTAGGCTAGTACCCAAGATGGAGCTGACTAATTTTACAACCCTCTGCAGCTTCTTTTGGTCCTGTGCAGTAGCCCCCCTCCCCCACACCAGACAGTGATGCAGCCTGTCAGAATGCTCTCCATGGTCCATCTATAGAAGTTTTTGAGTGTATTGACACACCAAATCTCTTCAAACTGCTAATGAAGTATAGCCACTGTCTTGCCTTCTTTATAACTACATCGACATGTTGGGACCAGGTTAGAACCTCAGAGACCTTGACACCCAGAAACTTGAAACTGCTCACTCTCTCCACTTCTGATCCCTCTATGAGGATTGGTCTGTGTTCCTTCGTCTTAACCTTATGAAAGTCCACAATCAGCTCTGTCGTCTTACTGACGTTGAGTGCCAGGTTGTTGCTGCAGCACCATTCCACTAGTTGGCATATCTCACTCCTATACGCCCTCTCGTCACCACCTGAGATTCTACCAACAATGGTTGTATCGTCAGCAAATTTATAGATGGTATTTGAGATATGCCTAGCCACACAGTCACGTGTATAAAGCATAGAGAGTAGAGCAGTGGGTGAAGCACACACCCGTGAGGAGTGCCAGTGTTGATCGTCAGCGAGGAGGAGGTGTTATCACCAATCTGCAAAGACTGTGGTCTTCCCGTTAGGAAGTCGAGAATCCAGTTGCAGAGGGAGGTACAGAGGCCCAGGTTCTGGGGGAGCACAGCAGGTCAGGCATATCTGCAGAGGGGGATAAACAGTCAACATTTTTCACTGTCCTGACGAAGGGTCTCAGCCCAAAACATCGACTGTTTATTCCGCTCCATAGATATTGTCTGACCTCCTGAGTTCCTCCAACATTTTGTGTGTGTTGCTCTGGATTTCCAGCATCTGCAGAATCTCATGTGTTTAAAATTTCATGACATATGTCAGTGACAATAAACCTGATTCTGGTTCTGATACTGAGATCCTACCTACCGCATGAACTAAAGAGTACTCCCACTACTGTGAGGGTTGCAATTTTTCTACATAAATAAATTATCTGTTTCCATGGTAACTAAATTCCAACTCCCTGTGCCTTCTAAACCATTCCCTTAGACCGTGAGTGAATTTTACCCCACCTGTGTCTGTGTATAAAACTGGTCGTCTCTTCAGACAAGTGTCATCTGTGATTCACACATTCCTTCCATGGGGATGCTATGTTAGCATGACACTCGAGGAGTCCTAGTTCAGAGTTCAATTCCAGTGCTGTCTGTAAGGGATTTGTATGTTCTCCCTGTGACTTGGTTGATCCCTCCTGGTGTTCCAGTTTCCTCCCACAGTTTAAAGACGTACTGGTTAGTATGTTAAGTGGTCATTGTAGATTGCCCTGTGATTAGGCTGGTGCTAAATTGTGGGTTGCTGAACGATGCTTCTAAAGAAGCCGGAAGGGCCTGCTTCACGCTGCATCTCTAAATAAATAAAATACACACTGACTCTCCGCTCAGAATCGAGCGCGGAATTCCAGGAATGATTGTCTTTGTTAATATCACAGAATCACTGGCCCACTCAGCGTTCATCGAACATCCTTAATTTCCCAGTGACCTCTGACTCATGGCCTGGTCATGTCAGAGGACAACCAATCATCAGCCCTCAACCATCAGGCTCTTGTGCTAGAGGGGATAACTTCACTCAAATTCACTCAGCCCAAACCTGAACTATTCCCACAACCTAAAACATCGACTGTATTCTTTGCATAGATGCTGCCTGGCCTGCTGAGTTCCTCCAGCAACTTGTGTGCGTTGCTTCGATTTCCAGCATCTGCAGGTTTTCTCTTGCTTGAGAATGCTCTTCACAGTACATTTGTGAGAGTCTTTGCTGACGTACTGAATCACTTCAATATTGCCACTGTTGAGCCTTCTCCATAATTCCATCAATATGTTGTGCTCAAGGTAGATCTTGCTAGATGTTGACTCTCTGATAATTTTGTCTTTTGAGTCCCCGCAGCATCCTCACAAACCATTTTTTCTGAGATTTGCCTCTGTTGTTCCAACATTCTCACCACTTCACTTACTTTCCCGCTAAGGTCTTTAGGCATCATGCTCTAATTTGCCCCTTTTAAACCAATTGGCTTCATTTTCTTAATCCAACAGCTTTATCACATGCCAAATGTAGTTGGGAATCCCGATTGGAATTCACAGTGGTTCCTCTGTGACAGGAGTCATCTTTAATTCATTCCTGGGTCGGGCCATTGCTTCTGAGGTTGGATCTCAGAGGTGTGTTTGAATATCCAGGAGAAGGTCTAGGAAAGTCCTGATGAGCTGTGGTTCATGGGGTCAGAATCAGGTTTAATACCTGGTGAAATCCTTGTAAGTTTTCCCTGCACTCTTTCAACCTTATTCAAAGTAAAAATTTATTATCAAATTGCATATATGTCACCAAATACAACCCTGAGATTCATTTTCCTGTGGGCATTCTCAGCAAATCTATAGAATAGTAACTATAACAGGATTAATGAAAGATCAACCAGAGTGCAGAAGGCAACAAACTGTGCAAACGCAAATATAAATAAATACAAATAAATAAACAGAACATGAGATAATGGGATAAAAAGTCCTTAAAGTGTGATCATTGATTGTGGGAACACCTCAATGGATGGGCAAGTGAGTGTAGTTATGCTCTTTGTTCAAAAACCTGATGGGTAAGGGGTAGTAACTGTTCTTGAACCTGGTGGTGTGAGTCCTGAGGCTCCTGTACCTTCTACCTGATGGCAGCAGTGATCATCTTTCCTGTAGGTGTGTGACCAGAATGGCACACAATACTCCAAACTCGGCCTCCCCAACACCTTATACAACTTCAACATAACATCCTGACTGCGGTACTCAGTAAATTGATTTATGAACGCTAATGTGCCAAAAGCACTTTTTATGACCCAATCTGTTTACCCTCATAATTTTGTAAACCTCTATCAAAAATCTCCCCTCATTCTACTATGCTCCGGGGATCAAGTCTTAATGTATTTACCCACGTCTCTGTCAGTAAGGCAATATCAAGGTATATCTTTATTACAAGTAAAAATGAAAATCTTCCCCTGTGGCTCTTGGTCTGAAGAAAAGATTTAATCATGCCCATCACACAAAGACTGGCAAGGTAATGCAACAATTCTCTCGATATGAAAGAACTCGGTATAAATCCACAACACAGCCCAGAGATCTAAAGCGCAAGCCGTGAGTTTCTATAGCAACCCACAGCCTTCTCACTGCAACCCTGATACAACAGTGTGCAGGAACAAGAGGCGCATACAATCAGCCCTCTGCTAAATTAATATTGTGAAAATGGCATTGAATTCCAAGGGATGGGAGAGAGGGAGAGGAAGATCCCACTGTGGATAGAACTGAGATCAGCCAATCAGAGTAGGAAAAATAGGTCAAGGGGAATACATCACAGCTGTCAAATCAGACATCGAGTGGATTCTATAAGTAACAACAATAATGTAAAAAATAGCCAAAATGCTAAGGAAATGCTGGCATTTACATGTATAAATGAGATGTAATGTTATGCAAGGGTTTCCTGCGAGATGCAAGGGAATGTAGACACGAATCTAGAGTAGAGCTAGAATTGGGAGACTGCTGGAAGAACTCATCAGGTTAGGCAGCACACTCGGAGGGAAATGAACAGCTAGCACATTGGGTTGAGATATTTATCTAATGGAGGTAGATTGTAAATCTGAATATTATCCATGCAATCCCTAACCTGGGACTGTGTGATGGGGCGGTGTAGAGGGAGTGTCACTCTGTGTCTGACCCTGGGAGTGTGTGATGGGACGGTGCGGAGGGAGATTCACTCTGTGTCTGACCCCGGGAGTGTGTGATGGGACGGTGTGGAAGGAGCTTCACTCTGTGTCTGACCCCCGGGAGTGTGTGATGGGACGGTGTGGAGGGAGCTTCACTCTGTGTCTGACCCTGGGAGTGTGTGATGGGACGGTGTGGAGGGAGCTTCACTCTGTGTCTGACCCTGGGAGTGTGTGATGGGACGGTGTGGAGGGAGGGTCACCGTGTCTGATACCAGGAGTGTGTGATGGGACGGTGTGGAGGGAGTTTCACTCTGTGTCTGACCCCAGGAGTGTGTGATGGGACGGTGTGGAGGGAGCTTCACTCTGTGTCTGACCCCAGGAGTGTGTGATGGGACAGTGTGGAGGGAGATTCACTCTGTATCTGATACCAATCATGTATGTTATGGTGTTGAAGGAATTTCACTCAATGTATACCCAGTGTTGTCCTTGTCCAGGGAGGGTGTGATGAGACAGCATGCAAGCTCTCTTCTCTTCACCTGCCTAGTGATATCACTGCCCTGGGAATATGTGATGGAATGTTGCTGAGGAAACTTTATTCTGAGGGTAACCCTTGTTCCCCCTGCCAAGGAATGTGTGATGAGATCGTGTAGAGGAAGTTTAATCTGTCTAACCTGTGCCACCTCTTCCCCAGGGAAGTAATGTTCTGCGATCCATCGCTGTCCCTTTAAACGGCAATCCTCAGATCGAGTAATTTAGTCAGAAATTGTGATGTTTGAAGTAACAGCTCGTCTGCAGCTCAGGAGTGGGAGGCAGCAGGGTAGGTGTAACCGGCTCGGTATTAATCACAGCAACAGTTTCTACTGTCTGTTAAAATATCTCAACAAAAGGCTGCAGTCGAATCACCCTCACTCTGTGCTGAGGCTGCATTATACCCCCAGTGGTCACCTTACAAACTAGCCACTGAGGGCTTCTGCTGTGTAGACCATCCACTTTAAGCTTTGACGGCTTGTGCGTTCAGAGATGTTGTAACGTGTGGTTATTTGAGTTACTGTCACCGTCCTGTCAGCTTGAACCAGCCTGGCCATTCTCCTCTGATCTCCCTCATTAATGAGGTGTTTTCCCCCACAGAACTGCCGCTCACTGGATGTTTTTTGTTTCTCGCACCATTCTCTGTAAACTCTAGAAACTGTTGTGCACGAAAATCCCAGGAGATCAGCAGCTTCTGAAATATGCAAATCACCCCATCTGGCACCAACAATCATTCCACAGTCAAAATCACTTAGATCACATTTCTTCACTGTTCTGGTGTTTGGTCTGAACAGCAACTGAACCTCTTGACCATGTCTGCATGCTTTTATATATTGAGCCACTGCCGCCTGATTGGCTCTTTAGATATTTAGATATATAGCAGGGTGTGCTAACAAAGTTGCCAAAGACTAACAAAGTTAATGTGGAAGTCTGATCACTGGAGTGTTGATGTGTGGCCTAGTGGATAAGGCATCAGACTAGTAACCTGAAGGTCACTGGTTCGAGCCTCAGCTGAGGCAGCGTGTTTGTGTCCTTGAGCAAGGCACTTAACAACACATTGTGTTGATACAGGTACCAAGCTGTTGGGTCCTAATGCCCTTCCCTTGGACAACAACAGCGTGGAGAGGGGAAGGCTTGCAGCTTGGGCAACTGCCGGTCTCCCATACAACCCTGCCCAGGCCTGGAAAAACCCTCCAAGGCGCAAATCCATGGTCTCACGAGACTAACGGATGCCTATATGATCACTGGAGTCAAGTTCGATGGGTTGTCTATTGGTGAGTCCTCAAGAGGCTGTAGAGGTTGATCTGTGATCCACATATTCTGAGGCTTCCAGACCTCACACCTTGCTGCCCCCCTTCGCTACTTGCTGATTGTCACATGACTTAAACTGGATTCCCTTATTGGAGCATGGCTGGGGAGGTGATGTATGCACAGACATCATACGATACTTGTTTGATCGGGGTCAGGATGCAGAACCACTGGGGACCTTTCATGGCTGCAGCCTTCCTCCGCCTTCGCTGCTGTTGTGATGTGCTAAAGTTCAAAAGTGCAAAGTAACTTTTATTATCAAAGTACATACATGTTGGCATATACGAGGGGTGATTGATATGTTCATGGCCTCAGGTAGAAGGAGTCAGTTTTAGAAAACCTAGCACATTTATTTTTCAACATGGTCCCCTCCTACATTTACACACTTAGTCCAGCGGTCGTGGAGCATACGGATCTTGGACCTCCAGAAAGTGTCCACAGCAGGGGTGATTGATAAGTTCGTGGCCTAAGGTAGCTAGAGATGAGTTATACAGCTCTTGTTGCATGCACATGCAGTTCAACTCTTTGAGTGATTATGCAGAAAGTTTGAAGTTAATAATGTCTCCTTCTACCTTAGGCCACAAACTTATCAATCACCCTGATGAATTATTAACTTCAAACTTTCTGCATAATCACTCAAAGAGTTGAACTGCATGTGCATGTAACGAGAGCTGTATAACCCACCTCCTTCTATGTTAAGCCTCGAACTTATCAATCACCCATGCTGTGGACGCTTTCTGGAGGTCCAAGATCCGTATGCTCCATGACCACTGGACTAAGTGTGTAAATGTAGGAGGGGACTATGTTGAAAAATAAATGTGCTAGGTTTTCTAAAATTGACTCCTTCTACCTGAGGCCATGAACATATCAATCACCCCCCCCCCCCCCCCGTACATTTTCCTTTGGGATACTCAATAAATCCATAATAGAATAATAACAGAATTAGTGAAGGACTGGACAAAGTTGTGTGTTCAACCAGTGTGCAAAACACAACAAACTGTACAATTACAAAAAGAAAGAAATAATAATAATAAATTAAAAAGCAATAAATAAGACCATAAGATCATAAGATATAGGAGCAGAAATTGGCCATTTGAGCCATCGAGTCTGGTTCACTATTTCATTATGGCTGATCCAATTTTCCTCTCGGCCCCAATCTCCTGCCTTCTCCCTCTATCCTTTCATGCCCTGACCAATCAAGAATCTATCAAGCTCTGCCTAGAATTCCACAGATTCACCACTCTCTGGTTAAAGAAATTCCTCCTCATCTCTGTTCTAAAAGGATGCCCCTCTATTCTGAGGCTGTATGCTCTGGTCCTGGACTCTCCCACCAGAGGAAACATCCTCTGCACTTCCACTTTATCAAGGCCTTTCACCATTCGATAGGAGTCAATGAGGTCACCTCTCATTCTTCTGAATTCCAGTGAATACTGGCCCAGAGCCATCAAACACTCTTCATATGACAAGCCATTCAATACTGGAATCATTTTCGTGAACCTCTTTTGAATCCTCTCCAGTTTCAACACATCTTTCAAAGATAAGGAACTTAAAACTGTTCATAGTACTCCAAGTGAGGCCTCACCAGTGCTTTATAAAGTCTCAACATTACATCCTTGCTTTTATATTCTAGTCCTCTTAAAATGAACGCTAACATTGAATTTGCCTTCCTCATCACAGACTCAACCTGCAAATTAACCTTTAGGGAATCCTGCACAAGGACTCCCACGTCCCTTTGCACTTCAGTTTTTTGTATTTTCTCTCCATTGAGAAAACAGTCAACCCTTTCATTCCTTCTACCAAAGTACATGACCAAACACTTCCTAACACTGTATTCCATCTGCCATTTCTCTGCCCATTCTCCTAATCGGTCTTGTCCTTCTGTAACCTCTCTACTTCGTCAAAGCTATCTGCCCCTTCACCCATCTTCATATCATCTGCAAACTTTGCAACAAATCCATGAATTCCATCATCCAAATCATTGACATATAATGTAAAAATAATCAGCCCCAATGCAGACCCCTGTGGAACACCACAAGTCACTAGCAGCTAGTCAGGAAGAGGTCCCTTTATTCCCACTCTTTGTCTCCTGCCAATAAGCCACTGCTTTATCCATGCTAGAATCTTTCCTGTAATATCAAGGGTTCATAGCTTGTTAAGCAGCCTCATGTGTGGCACCTTGTCAAAGGCTTTCTGAAAATCCAAGAACACGACATCAACTGATTCTCCTTTATCTATCCTGCTTGTTATTTCTTCAAAGAATTCCAACAGATTTGTCAGGCAAGATTTTTCCTCGAGCAAACCATATTGACTACGACCTAGTTTATCATGTGTCTTCCACTGTACTGTCAGTGTCTTCCACAGTGAAGACTGATGCAAAATACTTATTCAGTTCATCTGCTATTTCATTGACCCCACTGCTACCTCTACACCACCGTTTTCCAGCATTCCAATATCCACTCTTGGCTCCAATATACATTTGTACAATATCGAGAACATGAGGTGAGGAGTCCTTGAAGGTAAGTTCACTTCAGTGTGGAACATTTCAGTAATGGGGCGAGTCAGTTTGAGTGACATTAAACCCTTTGGTTCAAGGGGCAACTTGTGCAGCTTCGCTCTTTGTCTGGAACCTCCACCTTGGTCTTACTGCCATGGTTGACCCTTCTAGGAGCTAAGCAGCAGATAGAGACATACGACACAAATGCAAGGCTTTTGACCCCAATCAAGAGGACCAGAATATTTTTTTTAATTTTATTTACAGATACAGCACAGTAACAAGCCTATGTGACCAATTAACATGCTAACCTATACATCTTTGTAGTGTGGGGGGAAACTGGAGCACCTGGAGGTATCCTGGCAGTCACAGGGAGAAGGTACAAACTCCTTACAGACAGCAGCAGGTTGTTGGCACTGTAAACCGTCACTAAGCAACATCAGAGCAAGGCTGTATGTTGGCAGGCCACATGGAGGATTGTGGGCAGTTTTGGGCCCCTTATCTTAAAAAGGATTGGAGAGTTTTCAGAGGAGGAGGAGTAGGAGAATAATTCAGGTAATGAAAGGGTTAATTTATGAGGAACAATTGATGGCTCTGGCTTGTACTCACTGGAGTTTAGACAAATGGCGGGGGGGGGGGGGGCTCTCATTGAAACCTATCGAATATGGAAAGGACCAGATGGAATGGATGTGGAGGGAATGTTCTGCAGTGGATGAGTCCAGGACCAGAGGGCACAGCCTCAGAATAGAGGGACATCCATTTAGATCAGAGATGAGGAGGAATTTTTTGGCTAGAGGGTGGTGAATCTGTGGAATTTATTGCCACAGACAGCCGTGGGGGCCAAGTCATTGGGTATATTTAAAGTGGAGGTCGGCATAAGACCATAAGATATAGGAGCAGAATGAGGCCATTCAGCCCATTGACTCTGCTCTGCCATTCCATCACGGCTGATTTATCATCCCTCCCAACCCATTCTCCTGCCTTCTCTCTGTAACCTTTGACACCCTGACTAATCAAGAACCTATCAACCTCTTCTTTAAATATACCCTGCAGCATTCTTGTAAATTTTCTCTGTCCTCTTTCAATGTTAGAGTTGTACAGTTGTACAGAATAGAAACAGGCCCTTTGGCCCAACGATACTATGCTGACCATCATGTACTAATCTCTCTTGTTCAAATTCAAGATAGGCATAGAAGCTTCTGGAGATGAAGGTGTGGAAGTCAGTAAAGGGAGTCCTAATGAAGGGTCTCATTGGCTGTCTATTTCTCTCCCTAGATGCTGCCTGACCTGTTGAGTTAGATCATAAGACCATAAGATGCAGGAGGAGAATTAGGCCATTTGGCCCATCAAGTCTGCTCCATCATTTCATCATGGCTGATTCATTTCCTCTCAGCCCAATCTCCCACCTTTTTTCCATATCTCTTCATGCCCTGACTAATCAATAATCTATCACCTCTGCCTTAAACATATCGAAAGACTTGGCCTCCACAGCCATCAGCAGCAATGATTCCAGATTCACCACTCTCTGGCTAAATAAATTCTTCCAGTGGTTTATTATCACTCACATATGTTGTGAACATCGATTTCTCCAATTTAAAACAATTCTCCCCCTCCACCTTCCCTCTTTTCTAATCCCCACTCTGGCCTCTCACCTCATCTCATCACTTGCCTATCACCTCCCAGCTTCTCACTTCATCGCCCGCCCCCCTTCCCCACCCACCTGGGTTCACTTATCATCTTCTAGCTTGTCCTCCTTCTCACCCCCACCTTTCTATTCTGGCATCTTCCCTCAGCAACAGAATAGCACATTACCAACATGACAGACATAAATTAACATGCACAAATTAGCATATATTATGCATAATCTGTATACAAAACAGTCAAAATAAACATGACAACACTAGTGTAAATTGAGAGAGAGAGGAAAATAAAGTCTGAGTTATCTCAAAAGATTTTGGAAATCTTCAGCAACGCACACAAAATGCTGGAGGAACTCAGCAGGTCAGGCAGCATCTATGGAGAGGAATAAAGAGTCAATGTTTTGGGCTGAGACTCTTCGTCAGGACAAGAAAGATGAAGAGGTTGAACATTAAGCAGAGCCACATCTAGACTATTGCATTCACTCTGGTTGCCCCATTAGAGGAAGGGTATGGAGGCTTTGGACAAGGTGCAGAAGAGGTTCACCAAGATTCTGACTGGATTAGAGTGTGCAGGCAGCAAGGAGACGTTGGTTAAACCTGGGTTGTTTTCTCTGTAGCACTGGATACTCTGGGGCCACCTGACAGATGTTTATAGAACATTGAAGGGAATCGATAGAGGATATCTTTTCCCAGAGTCGAAATGTCAGATAGCAGAGGGCATGCATTTAATGTGAGAGGTGAATAAGTTGAAAGGGGACATGCAGTGTTTTACACAGAGAGTGGTGAATGCCAGGAACGAGCTGCCAGCGTGGTGGAAGCTGGTACAATAGGGTGATTTCCACAATAGGCACATGGATATGCAGGGAATGGAGGGATATGGACTATGCATCATCAAGGACATCTTCAAAAGGTGATGCCTCAAGAAGATGGTATAGAACATAGAATAGTACAGCAAATTACAGGCCCTTCGGCCCACAATGTTGTGCCGACCTTCAAACACTGCCTCCCATATAACCCCCCACCTTAAATTCCTCCATATACCTGTCTAGTAGTCTCTTAAACTTCACTAGTGTATCTGCCTCCACCACTGACTCAGGCAGTGCATTCCACACACCAACCACTCTCTGAGTGAAAAACCTTCCTCTAATATCCCCCTTGAACTTCCCTCCCCTTACCTTAAAGCCATATCCTCTTGTACTGAGCAGTGGTGCCCTGGGAAAGAGGCACTGGCTGTCCACTCTGTCTATTCCTCTTAATAGCTTGTACACCTCTATCATGCCTCCTCTCATCCTCCTTCTCTCCAAAGAGTAAAGCCCTAGCTCCCTTAATCTCTGATCATAATGCATACTCTCTAAACCAGGCAGCATCCTGGTAAATCTCCTCTGTACCCTTTCCATTGCTTCCACATCCTTCCCATAGTGAGGCGACCAGAAATGGACACAGTACTCCAAGTGTGGCCTAACTAGAGTTTTATACAGCTGCATCATTACATCGCGTCTCTTAAACTCTATCGCTCGACTTATGAAAGCTAACACCCCATAAGCTTTCTTAACTACCCTATCTACCTGTGAGGCAACTTTCAGGGATCTGTGGACATGTACCCCCAGATCCCTCTGCTCCTCCACGCTACCAAGTATCCTGCCATTTACTTTGTACTCTGTCTTGGAGTTTGTCCTTCCAAAGTGTACCACCTCACACTTCTCCGGGTTGAACTCCATCTGCCACTTCTCAGCCCACTTCTGCATCCTATCAATGTCTCTCTGTAATCTTCAACAATCCTCTACACTATCTACAACACCACCAACCTTTGTGTCGCCTGCAAACTTGCCAACCCACACTTCTACCCCCACATCCAGGTCGTTAATAAAAATCACAAAAAGTAGAGGTCCCAGAACAGATCCTTGTGGGACACCACTAGTCACAACCCTCCAATCCGAATGTACTCCCTCCACCACAACCCTCTGCTTTCTGCAGGCAAGCCAATTCTGAATCCACCTGGCCAAACTTCCCTGGATCCCATGCCTTCTGACTTTCTGAATAAGCCTACCGTGTGGAACGTTGTCAAATGCCTTACTAAAATCCATGTAGATCACATCCACTGCACTACCCTCATCTATATGCCTGGTCACCTCCTCAAAGAACTCTATCAGGCTTGTTAGGCATGTTCTGCCCTTCACAAAGCTATGCTGATTGTCCCTGATCAGACCATGATTCTCTAAATGCCCATAGATCCAATCTCTAAGAATCTTTTCCAACAGCTTTCCCATCACAGATGTAAGGCTCATTGGTCTATAATTACCCGGACTATCCCTACTATCTTTTTTAAACAAGGGGACAACATTCGCCTCCCTCCAATCCTCCAGTACCATTCCCGTGGACAACGAGGACATAAAGATCCTAGCCAGAGGCTCAGCAATCTCTTCCCTTGCCTCGTGGAGCAGCCTGGGGAATATTCCGTCAGGCCTCGGGGACTTATCCATCCTAATGTATTTTAACAACTCCAACACCTCCTCTCCCTTAATATCAACATGCTCCAGAACATCAACCTCACTCATATTGTCCTCACCGTCATCAAGTTCCCTCTCAGTGGTGAATACCAAAGAGAAGTATTCATTGAGGACCTCGCTCACTTCCACAGCCTCCAGGCACATCTTCCCACTTTTATCTCTAATTGATCCTACCTTCACTCCTGTCATCCTTTTGTTATTCACATAATTGAAGAATGCCTTGGGGTTTTCCTTTACCCTACTCGCCAAGGCCTTCTCATGCCCCCTTCATGCTCTTCTCAGCCCCTTCTTAAGCTCCTTTCTTGCTACCCTATATTCCTCAATAGACCCATCTGATCCTTGATTCCTCAACCTCATGTACACTGCCTTCTTCCACCTGACTAGATTTTCCACCTCACTTGTCACCCATGGTTCCTTCACCCTACCATTCTTTATCTTCCTCACTGGGACAAATTTATCCCTAACATCCTGCAAGAGATCCTTAAACATCGACCACATGTCCATAGTACATTTCCCTGCAAAAACATCATCCCAATTCACACCCGCAAGTTCTAGCCTTATAGCCTCATAATTTGCCCTTCCCCAATTAAAATTTTTCCTGTCCTCTCTGATTCTATCCTTTTCCATGATAATGCTAAAGGTCAGGGAGCGGTGAACACTGTCCCCCAGATGCTCACCCACTGACAGATCTGTGACCTGACCCGGTTCGTTACCTAATACTAGATCTAGTATGGCATTCCCCCTAGTCGGCCTGTCAACATACTGTGACAGGAATCCATCCTGGACACACTTAACAAACTCTGCCCCATCTAAACCCCTGGAACTAATCAAGTGCCAATCAATATTAGGGAAGTCCATCACTAAGGACCCTCACCACCCAGGACATGCTACCATCAGGGAAGACACACACTCAGCGTAGTAGGAACAACTTCTTCCCTCCACCATCAGATTTCTGAATGGTTCATGAAAATATGAATACCACCTCACTATTTTGCATAATTTAATTAGTTTTTTAATATTCTTATTGTAAGTTATTGTAATTGTTATGTATTGCACTGTACTGCTGCCGCAAAACAGATTTCATGACATATATCAGAGATAATAAACCTGATTCTGATGTGCGGGCAGAAGGGATTAGACTAATTAAAATCTGTAGATTGGTTTATCACTGTCACATGTATTGAGATACAGTGAAAAGCTTGTCTCGCACGCTGTTCATACAGACCAGATCATTACACAGTGCATTGAGGTAGAACAAGGGAAAACAATAACAGAATGCAGAATAAAGTGTCACAGTTACAGAGAAAGTGCAGTGCGGGCAGACAATAAGGTGTGAGGTCATAACGAGGTAGATTGTGAGGTCAAGAGTCCTTGTTATTGTACTGGGGAACCGTTTAATAGTCTGATAACGTTGGAGTAGAAGCTGTTCTCGAGCCTGATAGGACATGCTTTCAGGCTTTTGTATTTTCGGCCCAAAAATTAGATGTTAATAGCTTAATTAGTTTGGCAATTAAGCTATTTGGGCCAAAGGGACTGTTCCTGTGCTATCATGTTCTATGTTCTGTGAAGTAACGAACATAGTCCATTCCATCACAGGCAAAACTCTCCCCACTGTTGAGCACATCTGCAAGGAGTGGTGCCGCAGGAAAAGACCCTCACCATCCAGGCTATGAATTTTTCTCACTGCTACCATGAGCCTTAGGTCCCACATTACCAGGTTCAGGAACCCTACAATCATCAGACGCCTGAACCACCATTCACCCCTTCTTTCAACTGATTCCACAATGGACTCTGCATCACATATTCTCAGTATTATGTACCATATATATGAATCTTTTTTCTACTGGCACAGTTTGTCTTCTTTTGCACGTTGGTTATTTGTCAGTGTTTGTGTGTGGTTTTCATTCATTCTATTGTATTCCTTTGTTCTACTGTGAATGCCTGCATGAAAATGAATCTCAGGGTAGGATATATTTACTTTGATTATCAATTAACTTTGAGCTCTGAATGGTTCCCATGTCCACTCAGATTTGCCATGGGTTTCGGTAAAGGGGTTTCCTGAGGAGGAATTTCTTACCCAGTGGGTGGTGAATCTGTGGAGGACAAGTCATTGGGTATAAAGCGGATGTTGATAGGTTCTTCAACAGAACGAGCATGGGGAGCAGACAGAAGATTGGATAATAATTCAGTCATGATGGAATGGTGGAACAGATTCAATGGGCTGAATGGCCTAATTCTTCTAAGGCAACACGAGTGAGTCTGCAGATGCTGGAAATAAATAAATAAAAACACAAAATACTGGCAGAACTCAACAGGCCAGACAGCTCTTAATGGCATCCTCAGGATGCTGTCTGGCCTGCTGAGTTCTGCCAGTATTTTGTGTTTTTATTTGGCCTAATTCTTCTCCTGTGTCTTATGGCCTTGTGGATTTATAGGTTGTAAGCTAACTGTGGGTTCATGTTTGAGGCTGCAGAGTGAGGAGGTGAGGGGTTAAAGATCAAAGAGAAATGAAATCATGCTTCATAATTGCAGCTCCATCACATCCAATGATTAAATTCACCATGTTTTCTTCTGAAACGTGGGATGAAAATGCCAAATGTGGCTGTTACAATTGTGAATGTAATGATTATATCAGAGCAGATGGAAACTGAGCTGCAAGCACACATCAGCAAGTGTTTTGTAGGAATTGCTTTGCCAAATGAGTGGTGGCAAGGCAGAGTTAACGTCCATCATCAGAGACCCCCACCAAGCCAGCCACGCTCTCTACTCGCTGCTGCCATCGGCGAGACAGTACGGGAGCATCGGGACTCACACCGCCAGATTCAGGAACAGTTACCCCTCGGCCACATCACTGAAATTTCCCACAAACCTATGGACTCACAAGGGCTCTTCATCTCATGTTCTTGATATTTATTGCTTATTAATTTATTATTATAATATTATGTGTTTGAGCTTTCTGTGAGTAAATGAATCATAGGGTTGTATAGGGTGGACATATATGTACTTTGATCATAAATTTACTTTGAAAGGTTCTCACGTCCACTCAGATTTGCCATGGGTTTCTGGAAGGGAGTTCCTAAGGAGGAATTTCTTTAGCCAGAGGCTGGTGAATCTGTGGAATTTATTGCCACAGACGGCCGTGGAGGCCAAATCATTGAGTATACTTAAAGCGGAGGTTGGTAGGTACATGGTTAGTCAGGGTGTCAAAGGTTACAGGGAGAAGGCAGGAGAATGGGGTTGAGAGGGATAATAAATCAAACGTGATGGAATGGCAGAACAGACTTGATGGGCCGAATGGTCTAACTCTGCTCCTATGTCTTGTGGTCTTATGGTGTAAAGTTCTCACTGTGACCATGTTGGATTTGCCCATGTGCACTGGTTTCCTCCTACATCCATATAACCATATAACAATCACAGCACAGAAACAGGCCATTCCGGCCCTCCTAGTCCGTGCTGAACTCTTAATCTCACCTAGTCCCACCTACCCGCACTCAGCCCATAACCCTCCACTCCTTTCCTGTCCATATACCTATCCAATTTTACCTTAAATGACACAACGGAACTGGCCTCTACTACTTCTACAGGAAGCTCATTCCACACAGCTATCACTCTCTGAGTAAAGAAATACCCCCTCGTGTTTCCCTTAAACTTTTGCCTCCTAACTCTCAAATCATGTCCTCTAGTTTGAATCTCCCCTACTCTCAATGGAAACAGCCTATTCACGTCAACTCTATCTATCCCTCTCAACATTTTAAATACCTCGATCAAATCCCCCCTCAACCTTCTACGCTCCAATGAATAGAGACCTAACTTGTTCAACCTTTCTCTGTAACTTAAGTGCTGAAACCCAGGTAACATCCTAGTAAATCGTCTCTGCACTGTCTCTAATTTATTGATATCTTTCCTATAATTCGGTGACCAGAACTGTACACAATATTCCAAATTTGGCCTTACCAATGCCTTGTACAATTTTAACATTACATCCCAACTTCTGTACTCAATGCTCTGATTTATAAAGGCCAGCGTTCCAAAAGCCTTCTTCACCACCCTATCTACATGAGACTCCACCTTCAGGGAACTATGCACTGTTATTCCTAGATCTCTCTGTTCCACTGCATTCCTCAATGCCCTACCATTTACCCTGTATGTTCTATTTGGATTATTCCTGCCAAAATGTAGAACCTCACACTTCTCAGCATTAAACTCCATCTGCCAACGTTCAGCCCATTCTTCTAACCGGCATAAATCTCCCTGCAAGCTTTGAAAACCCACCTCATTATCCACAACACCTCCTACCTTAGTATCATCAGCATACTTACTAATCCAATTTACCACCCCATCATCCAGATCATTTATGTATATTACAAACAACATTGGGCCCAAAACAGATCCCTGAGACACCCCGCTAGTCACCGGCCTCCATCCCGATAAACAATTATCCACCACTACTCTCTGGCATCTCCCATCTAGCCACTGTTGAATCCATTTTATTACTCCAGCATTAATACCTAACGACTGAACCTTCTTAACTAACCTTCCATGTGGAACTTTGTCAAAGGCCTTGCTGAAGTTCATATAGACTACATCCACTGCCTTACCCTCATCAACATTCCTCGTAACTACTTCAAAAAATTCAATAAGGTTTGTCAAACATGACCTTCCACGCACAAATCCATGCTGGCTACTCCTAATCAGATCCTGTCTATCCAGATAATTATAAATACTATCTCTAAGAATACTTTCCATTAATTTACCCACCACTGATGTCAAACTGACAGGTCTATAATTGCCAGGCTTACTTCTAGAACCCTTTTTAAACAATGGAACCACATGAGCAATACGCCAATCCTCCGGCACAATCCCCGTTTCTAATGACATCTGAAAGATCTCCGTCAGAGCTCCTGCTATCTCTACACAAACTTCCCTCAAGGTCCTGGGGAATATCCGGTCAGGACCCGGAGATTTATCCACTTTTAGATTTCTTAAAAGCGCCAGTACTTCCACCTCTTTAATTGTCATAGGTTCCATAACTTCCTTACTTGTTTCCCACACCTTACACCATTCAATATCCTTCTCCTTAGTGAATACCGAAGAGAAGAAATCGTTCAAAATCTCTCCCATCTCCCTCGGCTCCACACATAGCTGACCACCCTGATTCTCTAAGGGACCAATTTTATCCCTCACTATCCTCTTGCTTTTAATATAACTGTAGAAGCCTTTCGGATTTACTTCCACCTTATTTGCCAAACCAAACTCGTAACTTCTTTTAGCTTTTCTAATCTCTTTCTTAAGATTCCTTTTACATTCTTTATATTCCTCGAGCAATTCCTTTAAACATGCTGATCAGTTTCCTGGACATGGTAAATGCCCTAATGTGTTGGTGAGGGGGTAAGGAGTAGAAGTTGTTGGGAATGTGGGGAGTAGGGTGTGGTAGTTGTGTAGTAGGGATTTGGGTGGATGGGAGCGAGCGACTAGTTTTGCTGCTGTGGCTCTGTGGTTGTGTTCTGTGCTGTTCTGCTGAGCTTTGTGGGAATGCTATATTGACTCTGCAATGTGTGGTGCTACTTGTGGGCTACCCCAGCACATCCTAGCTTGGTCATCGATGTTCACTGCAGCATAGCAGTTACCGCAATTCTTCATCGTGCCAGCAACCTGGTGTCCGTAAGGAGCTTGTACATTCTCCCCGTGACCAAGTGGGTTTCCTCTCGATACTCTGGTTTCCTCCCACAGATGAAAGACATACCGCTGGGGGAGTCTAAGACCAGCAGAAGCAGGATATGTCGAGCGTGTGTGTGAATGATTGGAGGACATTTCTCGTGAAGTTTATCTCCGTGGTAACAGTGAATGGTTTTATGATCGTCATTCTGAACAGTCAGTAACCAGCTGATTATTTATCACTGGGTACAGTTTGATAGAATTAGGTTGAATTTCTTTGTTCATTTATTGATTTATTTAGAGATACAGCACAGAACAGATCCTTCTGGTCCAACAAGTCACTCACCAGCAGCCCACCTATTCACATTAGCTCAATCACAAGACAATTTACGCCACAGTCGTGTAGCAGTTAGCACAGCACTATTAAGCTCAGGGCATCAGAGTTCAGAGCTCAATCTGTAAGGAGTTTGTTTGTCCTCCCCATGGAATGTGAGCGTTTCCTCCCACAGTCCAAAGGCGTACTGGTTAGTAGGCTCATTGGTCATTGTAAGTTGTCTTGTGATTAACCTGGGGTTAAATTGGGGGTTGCTGTACGGTGTGACACATTGGGCCAGAGGCCCTGTTCCACACTGTATCTCTAAGTTAAGAGAAGAGAGAGAAAGCCCTTAACTCTGAGTGGAGTCGTTGGGACACCATCGTGATGGATTTTTTTAGCAGGCTTTCTTGTTTTTACAAGGCCGAGTTGCCAGCTCGACGCTCAACCCAGCACGGATGGAAAGCGTGCAAGGTAGCCGGCTGGATTCGAACTTCGCTCCGAAGCTGCGAAATTGCCGCTACGCCACCAGCCGGCAATCTCTAAGTTAATGTCTAAATAAATAAATTTACAATGGCCAATTAACCTACGAACCGGTGCATCTTTGGGCTGTGGAGCACCTGGAGGAAACCCACATGGTCACGGAGAGAATGTGCAAACAGAAGGCATCGGAAACAAACTCCGAACTCCAACGCCCCAAGCTGTAATAGCATTACTCTCACTCTCTGCTACCGCAAAGGAGCCTGAAGACCCACACACAATGAATCGGCAACAGTTCCTTCCCATCCAGCATCAGATCTCTGAACAGACAGCGAACCCGTGTACACTGCCTCACTGTTCCTCATTTGTACAATCTATTTGTTTTGTAATCATAGTGATTTTATGTCATTACACTGTACTGCTGCCACAAATTGCCACATTTCACATCATCTGAGTCAGTGATGATCAATCTGATTCTGATCCGGAATGTTCTTTGAACTGTTGGTAGATTGAAGATTCCGGATCGTTTAGTGTCATTTCCAGTGCACAAGTGTAAATAAGTGTAAATAATTGTTACTCTGGATCCAATGCATCTAAAAAAAACACAAAGAGATAAAGAACACAATAAATATAAATACATACAATAGCTTCTATACATAAATTGATTGTCTGTCCATAAAGTGACACTAGGCACAGGAGTGTCTGTAAATAAGGTGATTGACAGGAAATGATAAAGTAGTGATTTTTGGGGAGCGGAGGGGTGGGTTAGTGGGTGGAGGTGTTGATCAGCCTCACTGCTTGGGGAAAGTCACTGTTTTTGAGTCTGGTGGTGTTGGTGTGGATGCTACGTAGCCTCCTCCCTGATGGGAGTGGGACAAACAGTCCACGAGCAGGGTGGGTCACATCCTTCATGCTGTTACTGACCCTCTCCCAGTGCCCTTCTGTATATATGTCGTTGAAAGCAGGTAGGCAGGTGCCAGTGATACGTTGGGTAGTTTTGACTACCTATTGTCGAGCCTTCCTGTCTGCCGCAGTGCAGTTTCTGTACCAAGCAATTTCAGATTTCGTATTTGCTGCATCTAGAGTTCAGAATGATGCTTATCATCAGAATCAGGGGAAAATTCTTTATCTTGTCATTTATCCAGACATTTAAAGAAGATTTCAAAATAAATGGTATGATTTTATTTTAAAGTGATTTTTACTTTAGAGTTCCCTCACTTATTGCTATTATTATTGTGTGAAATATCACCTTCAGTTTCCCTAACACATCACTGCCCAGTCTGCCCAATGTACCACCGACACCAGTCTGCCCAATGTACCACCGACACCAGCCTGCCCAATGTACCACCGACACCAGCCTGCCCAATGTACCACCGACACCAGTCTGCCCAATGTACCACCGACACCAGTCTGCCCAATGTACCACCGACACCAGTCTGCCCAATGTACCACCGACACCAGTCTGCCCAATGTACCACCGACACCAGTCTGCCCAATGTACCACCGACACCAGTCTGCCCAATGTACCACCGACACCAGCCTGCCCAATGTACCACCGACACCAGCCTGCCCAATGTACCACCGACACCAGTCTGCCCAATGTACCACCGACACCAGCCTGCCCAATGTACCACCGACACCAGTCTGCCCAATGTACCACCGACACCAGTCTGCCCAATGTACCACCGACACCAGTCTGCCCAATGTACCACCGACACCAGTCTGCCCAATGTACCACCGACACCAGTCTGCCCAATGTACCACCGACACCAGCCTGCCCAATGTACCACCGACACCAGCCTGCCCAATGTACCACCGACACCAGCCTGCCCAATGTACCACCGACACCAGCCTGCCCAATGTACCACCGACACCAGTCTGCCCAATGTACCACCGACACCAGTCTGCCCAATGTACCACCGACTCCAGTCTGCCCAATGTACCACCGACACCAGTCTGCCCAATGTACCACCCACCAGCCTGCCCAATGTACCACCGACTCCAGTCTGCCCAATGTACCACCGACACCAGTCTGCCCAATGTACCACCCACCAGCCTGCCCAATGTACCACCGACACCAGCCTGCCCAATGTACCACCGACTCCAGTCTGCCCAATGTACCACCGACTCCAGTCTGCCCAATGTACCACCGACACCAGCCTGCCCAATGTACCACCGACACCAGTCTGCCCAATGTACCACCGACACCAGTCTGCCCAATGTACCACCGACACCAGCCTGCCCAATGTACCACCGACACCAGTCTGCCCAATGTACCACCGACACCAGTCTGCCCAATGTACCACCGACACCAGTCTGCCCAATGTACCACCGACACCAGTCTGCCCAATGTACCACCGACACCAGTCTGCCCAATGTACCACCGACACCAGTCTGCCCAATGTACCACCGACACCAGTCTGCCCAATGTACCACCGACACCAGTCTGCCCAATGTACCACCGACACCAGCCTGCCCAATGTACCACCGACACCAGTCTGCCCAATGTACCACCGACACCAGTCTGCCCAATGTACCACCGACACCAGTCTGCCCAATGTACCACCGACACCAGTCTGCCCAATGTACCACCGACACCAGTCTGCCCAATGTACCACCGACACCAGCCTGCCCAATGTACCACCGACACCAGTCTGCCCAATGTACCACCGACACCAGTCTGCCCAATGTACCACCGACACCAGCCTGCCCAATGTACCACCGACACCAGCCTGCCCAATGTACCACCGACACCAGCCTGCCCAATGTACCACCGACACCAGCCTGCCCAATGTACCACCGACACCAGTCTGCCCAATGTACCACCGACTCCAGTCTGCCCAATGTACCACCGACACCAGCCTGCCCAATGTACCACCGACACCAGCCTGCCCAATGTACCACCGACACCAGTCTGCCCAATGTACCACCGACACCAGCCTGCCCAATGTACCACCGACACCAGTCTGCCCAATGTACCACCGACACCAGTCTGCCCAATGTACCACCGACACCAGTCTGCCCAATGTACCACCGACACCAGCCTGCCCAATGTACCACCGACACCAGTCTGCCCAATGTACCACCGACACCAGCCTGCCCAATGTACCACCGACACCAGTCTGCCCAATGTACCACCGACACCAGCCTGCCCAATGTACCACCGACACCAGCCTGCCCAATGTACCACCGACACCAGTCTGCCCAATGTACCACCGACACCAGTCTGCCCAATGTACCACCGACACCAGCCTGCCCAATGTACCACCGACACCAGTCTGCCCAATGTACCACCGACTCCAGCCTGCCCAATGTACCACCGACAACAGCCTGCCCACCACCAAGAACATATATACAGAACAGGGCCGGAACATCATGGAGGGTCCCAGCACCCTGCTCACAGACTGTTTATCACTTTATAGATATACAATCAATCTATAAGCTATATTATGTATTTATTTTATTGTGTTTTTGTATTATTGTTCTGTTCATTATCTTACTGTGGTTTTTTTGAGCTGCATCAGATCTGAAGTGACAATTATTTCATTCTCCTTTACACTCGTGTACTAGAAATGATAGTAAACAGTCCGGAATCCTGAATAAAACAAAACGCACAACAGGTCAGGCAGTGAAGCAGGAGTTTTCTATTCAAAATCTCTTGAAGGTTAGAGGGTTGAGGGTCAAGGATCAACTTTATTCACCGTACACACTTACGTGATTCAGGAGTTTGCTGTGGCGTGCTCGTCATGATGTGACATTGAATGAGACTTATTGCACAAAGGCCTAGATGGAGTGGACATGGAGGGGATGCTTCCTATAGTGGGGGAGTCAAGGATGTGAGGGCACAGTCTCAGAATAGAGGGACATCCATTCAGAACAGAGATGAGGAGGAATTTCTTGAGCCGCAGGCTGGTGAATGTGTGGAATCCTTTGCCACGATGGCTTTGGAGGCCAAGACATTGGGTGTGTTTAAGGTGCAGATTGATAGGTTCTTGATTAGTCAGGGAGTCAAAGTCAGGAGAATGGGGTTGAGAGGGATAATAAATCTGCCACGATGGAATGGTAGAACAGACTCGATGGGCCAAATGACCTCATTCCGCTCCTGCAGTATTTATTGTTTTATGCGATAAAAAGCAACAGTATTTAGCAATTATAAGTAATTATATAAAAATAAAGCTTGAGGTTAAAGCACAGATTTGGAATGAAATGTGCATAAATACATAAACACCAGTGCGTATTGACATTGTAAACAGCATTATAAACAGTGGTTTGAAGTGGTTACATTGCAGTGATGGGGTAATAAATGGGGGAGGGGGGCTAACGAGAATGGTTGATCAGATTAACTGCCTGGGGGAAGAATATTCTTAGATGGTGTGGTTTTAGTGTGTAATAGCCCTATGACTCTTTCCAGAAGGGAGGTTTTTGGAAAGACAGTTTCCTGGGTTGGTAATATCCACAATGTTTCTTCCTGCATGTTTTCAATGGGACACTGCAGAAAGGATTCTCAGGAATGCTGTCTGGACTGGAGGGCTTGAGACAGGCTGGGACTGTTTCCCTGAAGTGAGGGAGTGTGAGGGATGACTTTATGGAGCTTTATAAAATCATAAGGGCACAGATAAGGCGGATGGTCACATTCTTTACCCCGGGGAGGGAAGTCTAAAACTAGAGGACACGTGTTTAAGGTGGGAGGGCATGTTTTCCACACAGAGGGTGGTGAGTATTTGGAGCAAGTGTAAGAGGAGGAGGCAGAGGCAGGTACAATTACAAAACTTTATTTATTTAAAGTAACACTCACAGAATGCTGGAGAAACTCAGCAGGTCAGGCAGCATCTATAGAAATGACTAAATTGTCAACGTTTTGGGCTGAGGCCCTTCATCAGGACCAGAAAGGAAGGGGGAAGATGCCAGAATGAAAAGGTGAGGGGGAGTTGAAGGAGGCTAGCTCGGTGATAGGTGAAGTCAATTGGGTGGGAAAGGTAAAGGGCTGGAGGGGGAAGGAATCTGATAGGAGAGGAGAGCAGACCACAGGAGGAAGAGAAGTTGGAGGGGACCCAGGGGAGTTGACAGGCAGATGAGAAGAGGTTAGAGTGAGGAATAGAAGAAGGGAGGGGGGATTTTTTTACTGGAAGGAGAAATTAATATTCATGTCATCAGGTTGGAGGCTACCCAAACAGAATAAAAGGTTGCTCCTCCATTCTGAAGGTGGGCTCATCCTGGCATAGGAAGAAGCCGTGGACAGATGTTAGAACAGGAATGGGAATTGGAATTAAAATGTTTGACCACCAGGAAGTTCCGATTTTTGCTTACGGAGTGGAGGTGCTCGACGTAAGGGTTCCCCAATTTACGATGGGTCTCACCAATGTAGAGGAAGCCATACCGGGAGCACGGAACACAGTATTTATTTACTTATTTTTATTTAGAAATACAGCATGGAATGGGCTCTCCAGCCCAATAATCTACGCTGTCCAGTTACCCCCATTTAACCGTAGCCTAATTACACTGAGTATGAGCAAGGCCAGAGCAAGCGACGGACATCCCGCCAGCCAGAGGGTCTGGTGTACAAACTCTTTACAGACACCACGGGACCTCACCAGCCTGCCAAACAAATTGTCCAGGGTGGGTACGGTCCTTGATTTGACCAAGGGAGTGACAGGCCGCGATGTGATGTGACGATATTCAATAAAGACCTCAATTAGACATCACCACAGTGTAGCTCGGGACTTTGGAGTTCAATTCCATTGCTGTTTGTAAGGAGTTTCTGCATTTTCCCTGTGTTTCCCCCAGGTGCTCCACTTTCCTTCCACAGCCCAAAGATGTACCGGTTAATTGTTTATTGGTAAATTGTCCTCTGATTAGGCCAGGGTTGAATAGGAGGGTTGTTAGGCGCTGCTGCCCAGTAGGCCAGAAGGCCCTGTTCTGAATCAATAAATTAACAAACAAATTCAGCCTAATTCAATCGAACTGTACGCAGTGATAAATAATCTGCTGATTACTGACTGCTCAGAATGAAAATCATGAAACCATTCACTGTTACCATGGGGATAAACTTCACGAGAAGTATCCTTTAAATATTCACACACATGCTTGCCATGTCCTGCTTTTGTCCTCCCTCTGGATCCTTTTTCTGCCTCAAACACTCTGCGTGTTAAAATAGTGCAGATGTTGAAGCGGTGAAATAAAAACAGAGAATGCAAGAAACACTTGGTAGTTCAGGCAGCATCTGTAGGGAGAGAGTGTCTCCAGCATTTTCAGATTACATGCTTTGTTCCTCCATCACACCCATCCACCTACGTACATACACTATCCACCCTAGTTTATGTTGGCTGTTAAGCAAGGCGATGAGAACAGCAGAGAGCAGATCTTTTTCCGTAATATGTTGATATTCGGTAAAGACTTGGACAAGTCCATTTCCCAGCTGGACAATGCTGTGAGACACAAAAATATATTAACATCAAGGGATGGTGAAGAGTTGAATGTACATGGATGTTCTGTAACAGCAGGGATGATGAGGAGTTGAGTGTACATGGATGTTCTGTAACATCAAGGGATGGTGAAGAGTTGAGTGTACATGGATGTTCTGTAACATCAGGGATGGTGAGGAGTTGAGTGTATATGGATGTTCTGTAACATCAGGGATGATGAGGAGTTGAGTGTACATGGATGTTCTGTAACATCAAGGGATGGTGAAGAGTTGAGTGTACATGGATGTTCTGTAACATCAGGGATGGTGAGGAGTTGAGTGTATATGGATGTTCTGTAACATCAGGGATGATGAGGAGTTAAGTGTACATGGATGTTCTGTAACATCAGGGATGATGAAGAGTTGAGTGTACATGGATGTTCTGTAACAGCAGGGATGATGAGGAGTTGAGTGTACATGGATGTTCGGTAACATCAGGAGATGGTGAAGAGTTGAGTGTACATGGATGTTCTGTACATCAGGAGATGATGAAGTATTAAGTGTACATGGATGTTCCGTAACCTTGGGTGATGATGAAGAGATGCGTGTACATCGATGTTCTGTACATCAGGAGATGATGAAGAGTTAAGTGTACATGGATTTTCTGTAACATTGTGTGATGGTGAAGAGCTGCGTGCATATAGATGTGCTGTTAAAACACAGGTTAATTTTAAAGCAGTCAAGAGTGAGAGGAGAATATTGTAAGGGAAAATTATGTTAGGCAATAAAAATTAAATGGCAAAATTTAAAAGGGAATGGTGGAAAATGATGACCTGGGGGTGGATTTATATGAATCAGAATCAGGTTTAATATCACCAGCATTTGTCATGAAATTTGTTGTTTTGCAGCATCAGTATATTGCAAAAAGAATAATCAAAACTATAAATTACAATAAGAATATATATATATATATATATATATATATATATATATATAAATTGAATAAGTAATGCTCAAAAGAGGGGAAGAAATAAAATACTGTGTGAGTGTTCATGGGTTCAATGTCCATTTAGAAATCTGATGGCGGAGGGGAAGAAGCTATTCCTGAATCATTGAGTGTGTGCCTTCTGACTCCTGTACCTTCTCCCTGATGGTAGTAATGTGAAGAGGACATGTGCTGGGTGATGGGGGTACTTTGTGATAGATGCCATCTTTTGAGGCATCTCCTTTTGAAGATGTCCTTGATGCTGGGGAGGTTAATGTCCATGATGGAACTGGCTGAATTGACTAATTTCTGCATCTTGTTCCGCTCCTGTGAGCTGGCTCCTCCATATTGGACTGTGATGCAACCATCAGAGTGCTCTCAATGGTGCATCAGTAGAATTCTGTTCAAGTCTTTGGTCTCATACCAAATCCCCTCAAACTCCTAACTGAGTATAGCTATAGTTGTGTGTTCTTTATAGTGAAGAGAGTAGGGGAAGCTGAAAATATTTTACAATGCTTGTGGGACCTTTTTGCTTTTTAAATGAGAGAGCATTGTACTAACATAAGCAAGCTTTGCCAAGCATTTGTAAATGGCTCTTTGGGCTGCAACCAATTTTGTGTCCAACCCCAGTGGACATCTGTAGAGAGACAGGGCTTGAGAAATAGAGAGAAGGAACACATTATTTCCAAATGCTTTCCATAGGCCACATTGAGACTGCAATTACACTGTTATTCCTTTATTCAAGAAAGGGAGTAGAGATAACCCTTGGAACTGTGGACCAGATTTGGGCCCCTTATCTAAGAAAGGATGCACTGGCATTGTAGAGGGTTTAAAGGAGGTTCAAGAAAAAGATTCTGGGATTGAAAGGCTTGTCATATGAGGAGTATTTGATGGTTCTGGGTCTGTACTCACTGGAATTCAGAAGAATGAGGGGCAATCTCATTTAAACCTATTGAATGTTGAAAGGCCTCATTAGAGCAGATTTGGAGAAGATATTTCTAGGACCAGAGGACATAAACTCAGAAGAAAGAGACGTCCATTTAGAACGGAGATGGTGGAATAGCAAAGCAGACCGGAAGGGTCAAATGGACTAATTCTGTTCCTACAGCTTATGGTTTAGGGATAACGCTCGGAATTATAGACCAGTAAGCTTTACTTCAGTGGTGGTGGGCAATTTATTGGAGGGGATTCTTAGAGAGAGGACTTACAAGCAGTTGGAGAAGTACAGTTCAAATTCACATTCAAGTCCAAGTTTATTGCCATCCTACTGTACATATACATAACCAAATGAAGCATCGTTCCTTGAAATCATGGTGTGACTACAAAACATCTATCACACACAGCACATAAAATAAAAGAACCTATCAACCTCTGTTCTAAGTACAACCAATGACCTGGCTTCCATAGCCATCGGTGGAAATGAATTCCACAGGTTCACTGCCCTCTGGCTAAACAAATTCCTTCTCATCTCTGTTCTAAATGGACATCCCTCTATTCTGAGTTTGTGCCCTCTGGTCCTAGACTCCCCACTATAGGAAACATCCTCTCCACATCCACTCTATCTGTGTCCTCTGATCCTAGACTCCCCCACTATAGGAAACATCCTCTCCACATCGACTCTATCTGTGTCCTCTGGTCCTAGACTCCCCCACTATAGGAAACATCCTCTCTACATCCACTCTATCTGTGTCCTCTGGTCCTAGACTCCCCCACTATAGGAAACATCCTCTCCACATCCACTCTGTCTGTGCCCTCTGGTCCTAGACTCCCCACTATAGGAAACATCCTCTCCACATCCACTCTATCTGTGTCCTCTGGTCCTAGACTCCCCACTATAGGAAACATCCTCTCCACATCCACTCTATCTGTGTCCTCTGGTCCTAGACTCCCCATTATAGGAAACATCTTCTCTACATGCACTCTATCTGTGTCCTCTGTTCCTAGACTCCCCACTATAGGAAACATCCTCTCCACATCCACTCTATCTGTGTCCTCTGGTCCTAGACTCCCCATTATAGGAAACATCCTCTCCACAACCACTCTATCTGTGTCCTCTGGTCCTAGACTCCCCCACTATAGGAAACATCCTCTCTACATCCACTCTGTCTGTGTCCTCTGGTCCTAGACTCCCCCACCATAGGAAACATCCTCTCCACATCCACTCTATCTGTGTCCTCTGGTCCTAGACTCCCCCACTATAGGAAACATCCTCTCCACATCCACTCTATCAGTGTCCTCTGGTCCTAGACTCCCCCACTATAGGAAACATCCTCTCCACATCGACTCTATCTGTGTCCTCTGGTCCTAGATTCCCCCACTATAGGAAACATCCTCTCCATATCCACTCCATTTCGGCCTTTTAGTATTCGATAGATTTCAATCAATAAAATCTTCCCTCATTCTTGTAAACTCCAACAAGTACAGACCCAGAGCTTTTGAATGCTCCTCATATGTTAAACCTTTCATTCCTGGGGTCATTTTCGTCAGCCTCCTCTGGATCCTCTCCAATACAATGCAAAGCTCTTGTACCATCCAGACAGATCATTCTGTACATTAACACGTCAAGGTACATCACTAAAATAAAAAGCAAGATGCAGAATAATGTTCCAAGTTCAAAGTAAATTTCTTATTAAAGTACATGTAGTACTCTGCAAAAATCTCAGGCACATATCTATAGTTAAGGGGCCTCAGACTTTTGCTCAGTACTGTAGTAACTTTATGTGTTGCTCTGTACTGCTGCCACACAAAAAACAAATTTCATGACGTATGTGAGTGTTGATAAACCTGATTCTGATATGGGTCTTTATTGTGGACTGAGAGTGGCAAGGGGGCAGGGAGAGGGGAATCATGGTTGGGAAAAGAGGAAGGGAGAGGTGATGGGAGTGGGAAGCACCAGAGAGACATTCGGTAATGATCAATAAACCAGTTGTTTGGAATCAAATGACCTTGCCTGGTGTCACAGGGATGGGTGTGTCTGCACCGACGACATCCCTGACCCTGGCACTCCTTCTTCGCCACCTGTCAATAGACAATAGACAGTAGGTGCAGGAGTCGGCCATTCGGCCCTTCTAGTCAGCACCGCCATTCACTGTGATCATGGCCGATCATACACAATCATACACAATCACTGGCTCTCCCTTGTCCATTTTCATAGTTACTATGACTTTGAGTTGTCCTACACCCCTCCCGTGGTGTTCCACCATCGCCATTCCCAACGTCCTTTGATCCTGCCTGATTTGCACCCTCACTCTCTGCTCCATGTTATGAAATACAGTGCTGTGCAAAGGTCTTATACTTGTGACTTAGACTTTTGTATAGAACTGAACATGTCACCTTGTACAACCCTGAGATTTGTTTTCTTGTGGACATGCACATAAAACGCAAGAAACACGATGGAATGATTGAACGATCACACCCAACAGGACAGTCAAAGAACCAATGTTGAAAAAAACAACAAACTGTGCAAATACAAAAGAGGGAGAGAGGAGAAAAAATAAGCGATAAATATCAAGAACATGACATGAAGTGTCCTTGAAAATGAGCCCATAAGTTGTGGGACCAGTTCAGTGTTCGGGTGAGTGAAGTTATCCCCTCTGGTTCAAGACCTTGATGGTTGAGGGGTAATAACTGTTCCTGAAACTGGTGGTGTGGACCTGAGGCTCCTCTACCTCCTTCCTGATGGTGGTAGCGAGAAGAGAGCGTGGCCTGGATGGGTGCTGCTTTCCTGCCACGGCATTCCATGCAGATGTGCTCAATGGTGGGGAGGGCTTTACCCATCATGGACTGGGATAAAGTATTATGGTCATAGAGAAAGTGCACTGTAGACAAGCAATAAGCTGTGAGGACCGTGGGAGATCAAGAGTTCATCTTTATTGTCGGGAGATGCTTTCAAGAGACTGATAACTACGATAGAAGCTTTCCTCATTATAAGAGATTCTGCAGATGCTGGAAATCCAGAGCAACACACACAGAATGCTGGAGGAGCTCAGCAGGTCAGGCAGCATCTATGGAGATGAATAAGCAGTGGACGTGTTGGACTGACCTCTATAGAGGCTGCCTGCAGTATTGTGTTTGAGCCGTCCTTGAGCTCAGTAGTATATACTCTCAAGCTTTTGTACCTCCTGCCTGATAGAAGGAGGGGCGGAGAAGCAAGAATGATTGGTGTGGGAGGAAACTTTGATTTATTAAACATAGAACAGTACAGCACAGTAAGGCCCTTCAGCCCATAATGTTGTGCCGACCCTTTAATTTACTCTAAGATCCATCTAGCCCTCCCCTCCCACATAAGCCTCCATTTTCCTATCATCCACGTGCCTATCTAAGAGTCTGTTAAATATCTCTAATGTATCTGCCGCTACCACCACCCCTGGCAGGGTGTTCCGCACACCCACCACTCTCTGTGTAAAAAAAAATCCCTTATATCCAGGCTACACTTTCCTCAAATCACCTTAAAATTATGTCCCCTTATATTAGCCATTTCCACCTAGGGAAAGCAACCTCTGGCCGTCAACTTTATCTATGCCTCGTTTCATCCTGTACACCTCCATCAAGTCACCGGATTCCTGAGACAATGGGAAGTGTAGACAGAGTCCGTGGAGGCGAGGCCTGTTTCTGTGACGTGTCCACAACTCTCTGCAGTTTCCTCTGGTCACAGGCAGAGCCGTTGCCGTACCGAGCCGGGATGTATCGGGATAGGATGGTGCACCTATAAAAAAAATCATTGTGAGTTATTAGAGCATTCCAAATGACTGTAGCCTTGCTTTATGAAGGAGAAGCATTGGTTTGCTTTCTTGGTGTTGGTTTCAACACACACCCTAAAGAACAGATGATGGTAGTGTTATAAATTAGAAATTTCAAATTCCTGGATGTCATCATCTCTGAGGACCAACATATCAATCCAGTTACAAAGAAGGCTCGACAGCAGCTATATTAACTTTGTCATTTAAGGAGAGTTAGTATGTCACCAAAGACACTTGCAAGTTTCTACAGAAGTAGCGTAGAGAGTAGTCTATGTCGCCGTCTGGTATGGGGGTGGTCTACTGAACAGTACGGGCTTGGAGTAGTGAAATAGTCAGCTACATCGTGGGCACTAATCTCTGCAGTACCCAGGATCACCTCAACGAGCAGCCCCTCACAAAGGCAGTGTCTGTCATTAAGAACCCTCACCACCCACAACATGCCCTCTTCTCGTTGCTACCATCAGGGAGGAGGTGCAGAAGTCTGAAGACACACACTCAATGATTCAGAAACAGCCATCAGATTTCTGAATGGACAATGAAAACCCATGAACACTACCTGACTCCATTTTTCTCTCTTTCTGCATTATTTATTTAACTATATATATAGTAAGTTACAATATTGGTAGTTATTGTTATGTATCGCATTGGACTGTTTCACAACAAATTTCATGTCATATGCCAGTGATATTAAACTGGATTCTGATTTATAAAATTATGCCACTCATAGTTTGGGATACCACGGTAGCTCTGTGGTTACCGTACCAGTGACCTGGGTTCAACTCCTGCCACTGCTTGCAAGGACAACACAGTTGTTATATGGTTATGTGCTTGCAAGGAGTTTATACATTGTCCCCATAAGCACAGGGTTTTCTCTGCCATTCCAGTTTCCTCCCACATTCCAAAGACATACGGGTTAGTAGGTTCCTTGGTCACATGGGTGTAATTGGGTGGCGTGGGGCTCACTCTGTCTCTAAATAAGTAAGTCAATAAAATGAATCCTCGTTCATTTCAGTGGTCCTGCACTCGGAGTATCAGTGTAGACCTCATGAGCTGGAACAGACTGACACAGAGACCAGAGGGTTACAAATACCTGGGGATATGAATTGACAATAAACTGGACTGGTCAAAGAACACTGAGGCTGTCAACAAGAAGGGGCAGAGCCGTCTCTATTTCCTGAGGAGACTGAGGTCCTTTAACATCTGCCGGACGATGCTGAGGATGTTCTATGAGGCTGTGGTGGCCAGTGCTATCATGTTTGCTGTTGTGTGCTGGGGCAGCAGGCTGAGGGTAGCAGACACCAACAGAATCAACAAACTCATTCGTAAGGCCAGTGATGTTGTGGGGGTGGAACTGGACTCTCTGACGGTGGTGTCGGAAAAAAGGATGCTGTCCAAGTTACATGCCATCTTGGACAATGTCTCCCATCCACTCCATAATAAACAAAAAAGATGGTTGTTGACTTCAGGAGGGCACGGAGCGACCACTTCCCGCTGAACATCGACGGCTCCTCGGTAGAGATCGTAAAGAGCACCAAATTTCTTGGTGTTCACCTGACGGAGAATCTCACCTGGTCCCTCAACACCAGCTCCATAGCAGAGAAAGCCCAGCAGCGTCTCTACTTTTTGCGAAGGCTGAGGAAAGTCCATCTCCCACCCCCCATCCTCATCACATTCTACAGGGGTTGTATTGAGAGCATCCTGAGCAGCTGCATCACTGCCTGGTTCAGAAATTGTACCATCTCGGATCGCAAGACCCTGCAGTGGATAGTGAGGTCAGCTGAGAAGATCATCGGGGTCTCTCTTCCTGACATTACGGATATTTACACTACATGCTGCATCCACAAAGCAAACAGCATTATGAAGGACCCCACGCACCCCTCATACAATCTCTTCTCCCTCCTGCCGTCTGGGAAAAGGCTCCGATGCATTCGGGCTCTCACAACCAGACTATTTAACAGTTTCTTCCCCCAAGCTATCAGACTTCTCAATACCTGAAGCCTGGACTGACACCTTGCCCTACTGTCCTGTTTATTATTTATTGTAATGCCTGCACTGTTTTTGTGCACTTTATGCAGTCCAGTGTAGGTCTGTAGTCTAGTGTAGCTTTCTCTGTGTTTTTTTTATTACGTAGTTCAGTCTAGTTTTTGTACTGTGTCATGTAAACCATGGTCCTGAAAAAAGTTGTCTCGTTTTTACTATGCACTGTAGCAGCAGTTATGGTCGAAATGACAATAAAAATTGACTTGACTTGACTTGATTTGATAATGTTCTGGTTAGGCACAGGAGTACATTCAGCCAGAGACTCATTCCACCGAGATGTAACACTGAGCATCATAGGAAGTCATTCCTGCCTGTGGCTTTGATTTGATAATGTTCTGGTTAGGCACAGGAGTACATTCAGCCAGAGACTCATTCCACCGAGATGTAACACTGAGCGTCATAGGAAGTCATTCCTACCTGTGGCCATCAAACTTTACAACTCCTCCCTCGGAGTGTCAGACACCCTGAGCCAATAGGCTGATCCTGGACTTATTTCCACTTGGCATGATTAACTTATTTTTATTTAATTATTTATGGTTTTATATTGCTATATTTCTTCACTATTCTTGGTTGGTGCGGCTGTAACGAAACCCAATTTCCCTCGGGATCAATGAAGTATGTCTGCCTGAGTTCCACCTACTGAACCTTGGCTAACAGTTATTTTGTAGTCAGGAGCTGCTCGCTCACAGAGTTATAGAGTTACAGAGCACTGCAGCACAAAACCAGACATTAACGATGACAATGACATTCACAGTGACAGTTATTTCACGGCTTTTGAACTCAGTCCTCCGACTAATGAATGCCAACACACTACGTGCCTCCTTAATCACCCTATCAACTTGTGCAACAGCTTTGAGGAATCTATAGATGTGGACTGCAAGGTCCCTTTGTTCTTCCACACTGGGTCACATACACTTAGGTGTTCCAAATCCAGCAATCCTTTTAACTTCAGTTTCTTTTACAGCAAGTGTTTTTAGCTCCATTATTTATTTGCATGAGGACTATCACCGTGAGTTGTGCGGAGGCTGGTCTGGCATTGACCCAAGAAGCATCAACTCACAGTTAAAGAGTCTCATAACAGGGAGAGGGCTCTGCCAGAGAGCTTCACGTGGGCAGTTGGTGCAGAATACTGGAGTTCACTTGGTGCAGATTTTAACGAGATGGTGGGAAGGATTCAACATTAGCTTAGCCAGAGAAGCCAGTGAGTTCCCAGAGAGTGGTTGCTCTCTGACTGGATACTGTGCTGTAGGGATTGGTGTTTGCACCTTTATTGTTTGTCATCTATATTAATGATCTAGACCATAACGTGGTAAGCTAGATCATCAAATTTGTAGATGACACCAAGATTGAGGATGTAGTGGACCCAAATCTGTTGCAGCATAAAAAAATGATAACATATGGAAAACAATAATAGTAAAAGCACAATAGACACAGTGCTGTGCAAAAGTCTTAGACATTTGATATGGTTTCAGATGCTATGGCCTCCACAGAGCCCTGATTTCAACTTCATCAAGGCTGTGTGGGACTACCTGGAGAGACAGAAGCAAACGAGACAGCCAAAGTCTGCAGAACAGTGGCGAGTTCTCCGAGATGCTTGGAGCAACCTGCCAGCCAATTTTCTGATAAAACTGCACGACAGTGTACCTCAGGGAATTGATGCAGTTTTAAAGGCAAAGGCTAGTCACACCAAATACTGATTTTACATTTTTACTGTTTACTGCTCTTTATAGTAATCTTTTGGATATTTAGAAACGATTCATTTCATTATCTTTAAAGCATCTTCGCTTTACAGATTTTTTACATGTGCCTAAGACATTTGCACAGTACTCTATAGACATGCAAGATAGCTTACATTCATCGATTGATTGTATGTCCATAACATGATGCCAGGCACAGGAGTGTCTGTACATCAGATGACTCTGACAGGAAATGATAAAGTAGTGGTGGTTGGGGGTGTGGAGGGGTGGGTTAGTGGGTGGAGGTGTTGATCAGCCTTACTGCTTGGGGAAAGTAACTGTTTTTGAGTCTGGTGGTCCTGGTGTGGATGCTACGTAGCCTCCTCCCTGAAAGGAACGGGACAAACAGTCCATGAACAGGGTGGGTGGGATCCTTCATGATGTTACTTGCCCTTTTCCAGCACCTTTCTGTATATATATTCTTGATGGTGAGTAGGCTGGTGCTTAAAAGACCCTATCGTATCCGCCTCCACCACCATCGCTGGCAGCCCATTCCACGCACTCACCACTCTCTACGTAAAAAGCTTACCCCTGACATCTCCTCTGTACCTACTTCCAAGCACCTTAAACCTGAGCCCTCTTGTGGCAACCATTTCAGCCCTGGGAAAAAGCCTCTGACTATCCACACGATCAATGCCTCTCATCATCTTATACACCTCTATCAGGTCACCTTTCATCCTCCGTCGCTCCAAGGAGAAAAGGCCGAGTTCACTCAACCTATTCTCTTAAGGCATGCTCCCCAATCCAGGCAACATCCTTGTAAATCTCCTCTGCACCCTTTCTATGGTTTCCACATCCTTCCTGTAGTGAGGTGACCAGAACTGAGCACAGTACTCCAAGTGGGGTCTGACCAGGGTCCTATATAGCTGCGACATTAACTCTTGGCTCCTAAACTCAGTCCCATGATTGATGAAGGCCAATACACCGTACGCCTTCTTAACCACAGAGTCAACCTGCGCAGCAGCTTTGAGTGTCCTATGGACTCGGACCCCAAGATCCCTCTGATCCTCCACACTGCCAAGAGTCTTACCATTAATACTATATTCTACCATCATGTTTGATCTACCAAAATGAACCACCTTGCACTTAGCTGGGTTGAACTCCATCTGCCACTTCTCAGCCCAGTTTTGCATTCTATCAAAGCCCTGCTGTAACCTCTGACAGCACTCCAGACTGTCCACAACACCTCCAACCATTGTGTCATCAGCAAATTTACTAACCCATCCTTCCACTTCCTCATCCAGGTCATTTATAAAACTCACAAAGAGTAGGGGTCCCAGAACAGATCCCTGAGGCACACCACTGGTGACTGACCTCCATGCAGAATATGACCCGTCTACAACCACTCTTTGCCTCCTGTGGGCAAGCCAGTTCTGGATCCACAAAGCAATGTCCCCTTGGATGCCATGCCTCCTTACTTTCTCAAAAAGCCTTGCATGGAGTATCTTATCAAATGTCTTACTGAAATCTATATACACTACATCTACGGCTCTACCTTCATCAATGTGTTTAGTCACATCCTCAAAAAATTCAATCAGGCTCGTAAGGCACAACCTGCTTTTGACAAAACCATGCTGACTATTCCTAATCATAATATGCCGCTCCAAATGTTCATAAATCCTGCCTCTCAGGATCTTCTCCATCAACTTACCAACCACTGAAGTAAGACTCACTGGTCTATAATTTCCTGGGTTATCTCTACTCCCTTTCTTGAATAAGGGAACAACATCCTCAACCCTCCAATCTTCCGGAACCTCTCCTGTCCCCATTGGTAATGCAAAGATCATCACTAGAGGCTCAGCAATCTCCTCCCTTGCCTCCCACAGGAGACTGGGGTACATCTCATCTGGTCCCGATGACTTATCCAACTTGATGCTTTCCAAAAACTCTAGCACATCCTCTTCCTTGATATCTACATGCTCAAGCTTTTCAGTCTGCTGCAAGTCATCACTACAATCACCAAGATCCTTTTCCATAGTGAATACTGAAGCAAAGTATTCATTAAGTACCTCTGCTATCTTCTCTGGCTCCATACACATTTTTCCACTGTCACACTAGATTGGTCCTATTCTCTCACGTCTTATCCTCTTGCTCTTCACATACTTGTGGAATGCCTTGGGGTTTTCCTTAATCCTGTCTGCCAAGGCCTTGTCATGGCCCCTTCTGGCTCTCTTAATTTCATTCTTAAGCTGCTTCCTGTTAGCCTCATAATCTAGATTTCTTTCATTACCTAGTTTTTTGAACCTTTCGTAAGCTCTTCTTTTCTTCTTGACTAGATTTACAACAGCCTTTGTACACTATGGTTCCTGTACCCTACCATCCTTTCCCTGTCTCATTGGAACGTACCTATGCAGAACATTTGCCACACAAATATCCCCTGAACATTTTCCATATTTCTTCCGTATTTTTCCCTGAGAACATCTGTTCCCAATGTATGCTTCCAAGTTCCTGCCTGATAGCCTCATATTTTGCCTTACTCCAATTAAACGCTTTCCTAACTTGTCTGTTCCTATCCCTCTCCAATGCTATGGTAAAGGAGATAGAATTGTGATCACTATCTCCAAAATGCTCTTCCACTGAGAGATCTGACACCTGACCAGGTTCGTTTCCCAATACCAAATCAAGTACAGCCTCTCCTCTTGTACGTTTATCTACATATTGTGTCAGAAACCTTCCTGACCACACCTAACAAACTCCACCCCATCTAAACCCCTCCACTCTAGGGAGATGCCAATCGATATTTGGGAAATTAAAATCTCCCACCACGACAACCCTGTTATTATTAAACCTTTCCAGAATCTGTCTCCCTATCTGCTTCTCCATGTCCCTGTTTCTATTGGGTGGTCGATCAAAAGCAGCCAGTAGAGTTATTGACCCGTTCCTATTCCTAACTTCCACCCACAGAAGCTCCATCGACAATCCCTCCATGATGTCCTCCTTTTGTGCAGCCGTGACACTATCTCTGATCAACAGTGCCATGCCCCCACCTCTTTTGCCTCCCTCCCTGTCCTTTCTGAAACATCTATAGCCTGGCACTCCAAGTAACCATTCCTGCCCCTGAGCCATCCAAGGCCACAGCATCATAGCTCAATACTGATCCACGCTCTAAGCTCATCCGCTTTGTTCATGATACTCATTGCATTAAAATAGACACATCTCAAACCATCAGTCTGAGCGCGTGTCCCTTCTCTATCACCTGCCTATCCTCCCTCTCGCACTGTCTCCAAGCTTTCTCTCTTTGTGAGCCAACCACCTCTTCCTCCGTCTCTTCAGTTTGGTTCCCACCCCCCAGCAATTCTAGTTTAAACACTCCCTAATAGTTTTTGAAAACCTCTCCGCCAGGATATTGGTCCCCCGATCCAGAAATCTGAATCCCTGCCTCCTGCTCCAATCCCTCAGCCACGCATTTATCCTCCACCTCATTCTATTCCTATACTCACTGTCGCGTGGCACAGGCAGTAATCCCGAGATTACTAGTTTTGTGGTCCTGGTTCTCAGCTTCCTTCCTAACTCCCTGTAGTCTGTTTTCAGGACCTCCTCCCTTTTCCTACCTACATCGTTGGTACCAACAAGTACCACGACCTCTGGCTGTTCTCCCTCCCGCTTCAGGATGTCGTGGACGTCATCAGAAACAACCTGGACCCTGGCACCTGGGAGGCAAATTACCTTCAGAGTTTCTTTCCTGCGTCCACACAATCATCTTTCTGACCCCCTAACTATAGAGTCCCCTATCACTGCTGCCTTCCTCTTCCCTTCCCTACCCTTCTGAGCCACAGGGCCAGACTCTGTGCCACAAGCACGGCCACTGCCGCTTCCCCCAGGTAGGCCGTCTCTCCACCCCCCCCCCCCCAACAGTGTTCAAGCAGGAGTACTTATTGTTAAGGGGGCCAGCCACAGGGGTACTCTCTAGCATTAAACAATTAGGCCTACACTACAATATCTTTGTAAATCTTCAGAAAGCCACAGTACTAAACACAACTACAGCAGTTTGAAAGTTCCTAGTAATTGAGAAATGTGTGCTTACCTCAGGTTTTACCAGCTTGAGCTGAGAAAAATAAATAAAATAATAATAATAAATAAGCAATAAATATTGAGAACATGAGATGAAGAGTCCTTGAAAATGAGTCCATAGGTTGTGGGAACAGTTCAGTGATGGGGTGAGTGAAGCTGTGTGAAGTTATCCCCACCGGTTCAAGAGCCTGATGTTTGAGGGATAATAATTCTTTCTGGTGGTGAGGGTCCTGAGGTTCCTGTACCTTCCTTCTGATGGCAGCTGTGAGAAGAGAGCGTGCCCTGGGTGGTGGGGGTCCCTGAAGGTGGATGGCAGCTGTGAGAAGAGAGCGTGGCCTGGGTGGTGGGGGTCCCTGAAGGTGGATGCTACCTTCCTACAACAGCACTCCATGTAGATGTGCTCAATGGTGGGGAGGACTTTACCTGTGACGGAGCGAGCCGTATCCATGACTAGATTTTTCTATTCAAGGTTAAGTTTCTGTTAAGGGTGTTGAGGTTGCAGGGAGCAGGCAAGAGAATGGGGTCGGGAGGGTTAATTAATCAGCCAAGACAGAATGGTGGAGAAGATCTAATTCTGCTCCTATGTCTTAAAGTGTGAAAGGGAAAACTGATTATTATATTGCAGTTACAGAGAAAGCTCAAAATTCGAAAGTTCAAAGTTCAGTTTATTATCAGAGTACGTACATGTCATAAGACCATAGACCATAAGATATAGGAGTAGGAGTAGGCCATTTGGCCCATTGAGTCTGCTCCATCGGTCAATCATGGGCTGATCCAATTCTTCCAGTCATCCCCACTGCTTGCTTTCTCCTCATCCCCATTGATGCCCAGGCTAATCAAGAACCTATCGATCTCTGCCTTAAATAAACCCAATGACTTGGCCTCCACAGACGCCCGTGGCAGCAAATTCCACAGATTTACCACCCTCTGAGTAAAGTAATTTCTCCGCATCTCTGATCTAAATGGACGTCCTTCAATCCTGATGTAGTGCTTTCTTGTCCTAGACTCTCCTACCATGGGAAATAACTTTGCCATATCTAATCTATTCAGGCCTTTTAACATTCAGAATGTTTCTATAAGATCCCCCCTCATTCTCCTGAACTCCAGGGAATACAGTCCAAGAGCTGCCAGACGTTCCTCATATGATAACCCTTTCATTCCTGTAATCATTCTTGTGAATCTTCTCTGAACCCTCTCCAATGTTAGTATATCCTTTCTAAAATAAGGAGCCCAAAACTGCACACAATTCTCTCCAAGTGTGGTCTCACGAGTGCCATAGAGCCTCAACATTACATCTCTGCTCTTGTATTCTATAGCTCCAGAAGTGAATGCCAACATTAAATTCATCTTCTTCACCCCAACTCAACCCGGAGGTTAACCATTCGGGTATCTTGCACAAGGACTCCCAAGTCCCTTTGCATTTTTACATTTTAAATTCTCTCTCCATCTAAATAATAGTTTGCCCATTTATTTCTTCCACCAAAGTGCATGACCATACACATTCCAACATCTGCCCGATGGGAGAGGGGAGGAGAGAGAATGTCTGGGGTGGGTGGGGTCTTTGATTCTGCCGGCTGCTTTACTGAGACAGTGAGAAGTGTAGACAGAGTCCGTGGAGGGGAGGCTGGTTTCTGTGGTGGGCTGAACTGTGATCACAACTCAGGGGACTAACAGTATTAAGGTTCTGAACGGGGTTGATACAGGGAGCTGAACATAGGTCCAGTGGGCTGAATGGACTGTCTGCACTGACAATATGCACCATTTCTTATCTTGACTGGATATAAACAGGCAGCTGTGTTCAGCTCCTGTTAATCCACAGGGACTCGGCAAGGAGCGTGGAGGTCACATTTGTGTAATGCACGGGGTACAGGTCTGTCAGACAGGAGAGACAACAGTTCATTGTTTTGTCAACGTGACTGGCAGCAGAGTAGAAGTGCAATCCATAATTAAACACTTGCCTTTCATAGAGAAAGTCACCACAGTGAGAGAAGAAGAGATAATTACTGATCTGTTGTGGCTTTCAGACAGTTCCACTGAAGGCATTTGGGAAAACCCAGGTCCTGAATTGTTTGCTTGGAGTACTCAGCCCATCTAGCCCAGTCTTCTGCCTAATCCCATTAACCTGCACCACCATAGCAATGAAACAGGCCTTTGGCTCACCGAGTCCACACCGACCTGGTCTTCTTCCTAGTCCCATCGAATTACACCACCATAGCACTGAAAACAGCCCTTCGCCCACCTAATCCATGCCAACCTGCTCCTCTGCCAAGTCCCATCAACCTGCACCACCACAGCAATGAAACAGGCCTTTGGCTCACTGAGTCCACACTGATCTGGTCTTCTGCCTAGTCCTGTTGAATTACACCACCATAGCACCTAAAACAGCCCTTCGGCCGACCTAATCCATGCTGACCCAGTCCTCTGCCGAGTCCCATCAAATTACACCACTACGCCACAGAAACAGGCCCATCAGCCCATCAAGTTCACGCCGAGTTGGTTTTCTGCTTAGTCACGTTTACCCAGACTTGGGCCTTACACCTCAAATTGAACTTGACACTACATCCATCACTTCTGCTGGCAACCCGTTCCACACTCTCACCACCCTCCGAGTGAAGAAGGTTCCTCTTAAATATTTCACCTTTCACCCTACACCTATTGACCAACTTCTCAAAGCGGTTTATGACAGTACACGTGAGTGCATCTGTGCGATAGTCATTAAGGCAGATCACCATGCTCTTCTTGAGCACCGGTGTGATTGTCGCTCTTATTGTCTGCCTACACTGAATTTTCTCCATAACTCCAACATTTTATTCTTCATTTTTGCATTCTGTGATTATTTTTCCAGTTGTACAACCTCGATGTACTGGTGTGATGAAATGATCGCTGTGATGCTGAGGATGATCTGTGTGATGGTGATGATAATCTGTATGATGGTGAGGATGATCTGTGTATCAGTGATGGTGATCTGTGTGATGGTGATCTGTTTGATGCTTAGGATGATCTGTGTGATGGTGATAATGATTTGTGTGAAGGTGAGGATGATCTATGTGATGTTGATGATAATCTGTGTGATGGTGAGGATAATCTATGTGATGGTGATGATGACCTCTGTGAAGGAGAGGATGATCTGTATGATGGTCAGGATGATCTGTGTGATGGTGAGGATGATCTATGTGATGGTGAGGATGATCTGTGTGACCCTGATGATGTTCTGTGTGATAGTGAAGATGATCTGTGTGATGGTGATGATGTTCTGTGTGATGGTGATGATGATCTATATGTTGGTAATGATGATCTGTGTGATGCTGAGGATGATCTGTGTGATTGTGATGATGATCTGTGTGATGGTAAGGATGTTGATCTATGTGACAGTGATCATGATCTGTGTGTGCAATTGAGGATGATGATATGTGTGATGTGAAGATGATCTGTGTGACAGTGAGGATAATCTGAGGATGACGATCTATGTGATGGTGAGGATGATCTGTGTAAAGGTGAGGATGATCTGTATGACAGTGAGGTAAGATATGGATGATGGTCAGTATAATGATCTGTGTGATGGTGAGGATGATTTGTGTGATGGTGAGGATGATATGTGTGCTGGTGACGATGATCTGAGTGCTGGTAATGATGATCTGTGCGATGGTCATGATGAATTGTGCTATGTTGAAGATGGTCTATGTTATGGTGATGATGATCTGTGTAAGGGTGGGGATGATTTGTGTGATGGTAAAAATGATCTGTGTGATGTTGTGTATGATCTGTGTGATGGTGAGGATGATCTGTGTGATAATGAGGATGATGATCTGTGTGATGGTGAGGATGATAACCTGTATGACATTGTGGATGATCTGTGTGATGGTGAGGATGATCTGTGTGATGGTGATGATGATGAACTGTGTGATGTTGAGGATGGTGATCTGTGTGACGGTGAGGATGATCTGTGCAATGGTGATAAGTGATGTTGAGGATGGTCTGTGTGTTGGTGAGGATGATCTTTATGATGGTGAAATTGTGGATGGTCTGTGTGATGGTGCTGATTATCTGTGTGATGGAAAGGATGATGATCTGTGTGACAGTGGTCATGATTTGTGTGATGGTGAGGATGATCTGTGTGATGATGAGAATGATCTGTGTGACAGTGTGGATGACCTGTGTGATGTTGTGTATGATCTGTGTGATAGCGAGGATGATCTGTGTGATGGTGGAGACGATCTGTGTGACAGTAAGGATGATCTGTATGATGGTGAGTTTGATCTCTCTGACAGTAAGGATGATCTGTGTTATGGTGAGTGATGATGATCTATGTGATGGTGATGATGATCTGTGTGATGTTGAAGATGATCTGTGTGATGTTGTTGATGATGTATGAGATGTTGAGGATGATCTGTATGATGGTGTGGATGATATGTGTAATGGTGAGGATGATCTTTGTGATGGTGATGATGATCATTGTGATAGAAGGGATGAACTGTGTGCTGGTGCTGATGATCTGTGTGATAGTGAGGATGATCCATATGACGGTGAGGAATCTATGTGTGATGGTCAGGATGATGATCCGTGTGATGGTGAGGATGATCTGTGTTATGGTGAGGATGATGATCTGTGCGGTGGTGATGATCTGTGCGATGTTGAAGATGATCTGTATGATGTTGTTGACGATTTGTGAGATGTTGAGGATGATGTGTATGATGGTGAGGATGATCTGTATGGTGTGGATGATGATCTGTGTGATGGCGAGGATGATCTGTGTGACAGTGAGGATGATCTGTTTGATGTTGATGATCTGTCTGACGATGATAATGATCTGTGTGAAGGTGAGGATGATCTGTGTGATGGTGAGGATGACCTGTCTGATTGTGATGGTGATCTGTGTGGAAGTGAGGGCGATCTGTATGATGGTCAAGATGATCTATGTGATGGTGAGAATGATCTGCATGTTGATGAGGATGATCTGTGTGATTGTGATGATGATCTGTGTAAGGGTGGGGATGATTTGTGTGACGGTGAGGATGATCTGTGTGATGGTGAGGTTGATCTGTGTGAGGGTGTCGATAATCTGTGTGACGGTGCGGATGATCTGTGTGGTGGTGAGGATGACCTGTCTGATTGTGATGGTGATCTGTGTGGAAGTGAGGGCGATCTGTATGATGGTCAAGATGATCTATGTGATGGTGAGAATGATCTGCATGTTGATGAGGATGATCTGTGTGATTGTGATGATGATCTGTGTAAGGGTGGGGATGATTTGTGTGACGGTGAGGATGATCTGTGTGATGGTGAGGTTGATCTGTGTGAGGGTGTCGATAATCTGTGTGACGGTGCGGATGATCTGTGTGGTGGTGTGGATGTTCTTCATGATGGGGGTGAAGATGCTTTCTACAGTGGCAGTGTAGATTTGTACCAGTATGTTCTGTGTTCTTAAAAAGGTGGCTAAAGAGATTGTAGAGGCATGAGTAATGACTTTTTAAGATTCACTAGTTTACTGAATGGTTCCAGTTGACTAAAAATTGCGGATATCACTCCACTGTTCAAAAAGGGAGAGAGGAAGAAGGTGTCTCAATTGTTTTAGAGGGACATGATGAAATAGGCCATAGTTAGTATAGTTGCCTCAAGGGAAAATCTTGCCTGACAAATCTATTGGAAGTTTTAAAAGAAATAATAAGCAGGATAGACGAAGGAGATTTGGTTGATGTTGTGTACTTGGATTTTCAGAAGACCTTTGACAAGGTGCCACACATGTGGCTGCTTAATGAGCTACAAGCCCGTGGTATTACAGGAAATATATTAGTATGGATTGAGCATTGGCAGGAGTCAAGGAGTGGGAATAAGGGGAGCCTTTTCTGGCTGGCTTCCAGTGACTAGTGCTGTTCCACAGGGGTCTGTTTTGGGGCCTCACTTGGTGTATTGTGAGCAGGTTTTGGACCCTTATCTTAGAAAGGATGTGCTGAAACTGGAGAGGGTTCAAAGGAGGTGCACAAAAATGATTTCAGGATTGAAAGGCTTGTCATATGAAGAGCGTTTGATGGCTCTGGGCCTGAATTCACTAAAATTCAGAAGAATGGGCGATGAAATCTATTGAATGGTGAAAGACTTTGAAGAACTGCAGGGGATGATTTCTCTGGTGGAAGAGTCTCAGACCAGAGGACATTGACTCAGGAAAGAGGGGCGTCATTTTAGAATGGAGATGAGGAGGAATTTCTTCAGCCAAAGAATGGTGAAGCGTTGGAATTCTTTGCCCCAGGCAGCTGTGGAGGTCAAGACTATATGTATATTTAAGATTCTTGATTGGTCAGGGTTTGAAGGGGTACAGGAAGAAGGCAGGAGATGGGGCTGAAAGAAAAATTGGATCAGCCATGATGAAATTGTAGAATGGCCTAATTTTCTTCTTATATCTTATGGTCATATGGTCTTATGGAAAATGGAAGTTTACCAACTGCTGTAAGATGTTCATGACAACAGTAATCACATTATCGATATACTTGAACTGGAATTGGTTTATTATTGTCACAGTGGAGAAACTTGTCTTGCATATCGTTCATTCAGATCAGATCATTACACAGTGCATTGAGGTAGAACGAGGTGCAGAATAAAATGTTACAGTTACAGAGAAAGTGCAGTGCAGGTAGAGAATAAGGTGCAAGGTCATAACGAGGTAGATTGTGAGGTCAAAAATCCATCTTAAATAGGCAAATCATAAAAGAAAAAGATGTTCAGAATAATTTGTCACATGTGCATCGAAACATTGACGTGTACAGTGAAACGCGAACATTCCTCCTCCAACACTGTCCTAGCACGTGCTGAGGGCCGCCTGCAAATGCTTCTGGAGCCAGCGTAGCACGTCCGCATCTTGTTAACCTTAACCTGTACGACTTTGAACTGTGGGAGGAAACTGGAGCACCTGAAGGGAACCCACGCGGTCACGGGGAGGATGTACAAACTTGGTAGAGAGTGACAGGCATTGAGTCCGTGTCACTAGTGCTGTGATAGGGTAACACAGGTCACTACACAACCGCGTCGTCCATTACCCGATGAGTGTGCATGGGAGGAGGGCCAGTAAACAGATGTTGCGGGCCGAAAGGCCTGTATCTGACCCAATGATTCTGTCAAGATAGAGAATCAAAGATCAACTTCATTCGCCACATATTTTGTCATGTGTCAAGAAATTGCTGTGTTGTGTTGGTCAGGGGATGATATGCAACAAAAAACAGTTATACAGAATGATATAAAGTATAAAGTTAGAGGTTAGGGAGGGAAATGGAATAAAATCTGTATGCATACATAAATATCAGCACCTATTGACAATGTAAACAGCTTACACTTCAGTGAGTGAGTGCATATTACCTGTAGATTTTAACCCCCAATATGTATTGGACACATTTCCATTTCAGCAGTGGGGTCAGTGTTGTTGACGAGAAAGCCAGCAAAGACTTCCATGAGCAGAAAAAAGAAATCCTTAATACCATAAACAGTGTGGTATTGGGGTTTAATGTGGTGTACAGAGTGGTATTGGGGTTTAATGTGGTGTACAGAGTGGTATTTGAGGGTTAATGTGGTGTACAGTGCGGTATCGGAGGGTTAATGTGGTGTACAGTGTGATATTGGAGGGTTAATGTGGTGTACAGTATGGTATCGGAGGGTTAATGTGGTGTACAGTGTGATATTCGAGGGTTAATGTGGTGTACAGTGCGGTATTTGAGGGTTAATGTGGTGTACAGTATGGTATTGGAGGGTTAATGTGGTGTACAGTGTGATATTCGAGGGTTAATGTGTACAGTGTGGTATCGGAGGGTTAATGTGGTGTACAGTGTGATATTCAAGGGTTAATGTGGTGTACAGTGTGGTATCGGAGGGTTAAAGAGGTTTACAGTGTGATATTCGAGGGTTAATGTGGTGTACAGTGTGGTATTGGTGAGTTAAACCCTGGCAGAGAGAGAGAGCGAGGGGGTGGGATTTTACACACACACATCACGGCCCTGACAGAAAATATTACACCCTCTTTGTTTAGCGAGCGAGTGAGATACTTCTTTACTCAGCTCTGATGAAACATCATAGATAAATCCTTAAGCTCAGGCTGGACCATTGATAAGGTCCCGCTTTTCACCGATGACTCCATGTGTTTGTTTCTCTGCGAGCCGCTAAACCTGATCACTGAGGGGTGTGGGAGAGGGGAGGCAGGGGGGGGGAGGGAGGGTGCCAGTGCGGACTGTTGATGGCTGTGGATAGTTCACAGAAGTGTCAGGTAGAATCACAGTTAAAGGTCTATCATGTCCACACCACCCATCTACACCAACAATTTTTAAAGATTAGCTTTATATATCACATGTACATCAAATCATCGAAGCATACAGTGAAATACATCGTTTGCATCCACACCCGATGCAGTCCGAGGAGGTGTTGGGGGCAGCCCACAAGTGTCTCCATGCTTCCAGTGCCAACACAGCATGCCCACAACCCACCAACCCTAACCCGTGTTTACGTGGAATGCGGGAGGAAGCAAAGTGGCACTCCGACGTAGTGGTCAGTGCAGTCACTATACAGCAACCACCGACTGGGGTTCGTTCTCCGTGACCACCTGAGTTTCCTCTGGGCACGCTGGCATAGTGGTCAGTGCAGTCACTATACAGCAACCACTGATTGGGGTTTGATTCCTGCCACTGTCTGTTCGTTCTCCGTGACCACCTGGGTTTCCTCTGGGTGCTCTGGTTTCCTCCCACATTTTAAAGACCTACGGATTGGTGAGCTGCTGCTGGAAGCGTGGCTGCCCCCAGAGCAATCCTTGTTGATTTGGGTTTGTTCTTTACAATGCATTTCACTGTAAGTTACGATGAAGCTGTGACAACTAAATCTAAACCTTATCGTACCTCTCTTGATCTCTACACCGGAGCAAATCCGCGCAGACACGAAGAGAACTTACAAACTCCTTACAGACAGCAACAGGACCGATCTTGCAGCTGGCGTTGTAAATGATTATGCTCCCCGCTGCACTACCGGCCACCACGCCACTCCAGAGGGCTCGCGTCACACTGACTGCAGCTGTGCGGGTGCCTGGGTGCCCATTGCAAGGTGTGTGTGTGTGTGTGTGTGAGTATGAGTGTGTGTGTGTGAGAGAGAGTGTGTGTGTGTGTGTGTGTGTGTGTGTGTGTGTGTGTGTGAGTATGAGTGTGTGTGTGTGAGAGAGAGTGTGTGTGTGTGTGAGAGAGAGTGTGTGTGTGTGAGTGTGTGTGTGTGAGAGAGAGTGTGTGTGTGTGAGAGAGAGTGTGTGTGTGTGTGAGTGTGTGTGTGTGTGTGTGTGTGTGTGAGAGAGAGAGAGTGTGTGTGTGTGTGTGTGTGTGTGAGCTGCCTCCCACTCCAGCCCTGCTGTAACGATGAGAATGACAGTAATGGCACAGGAATGCTGCTGCTATTCATTTTGAAGCAATCTTTCCTGGGTAAATGGTGTGTTCCATCACAACCCATTGAAATCAAGAGGAGTGAATGACAGCATTGGGATCCAGTGTTAAACATCCCTACAGGGCCTGGACAATTTCCAGACTCTCCTGATGATTGGGTACTGGGGGGCTTGATGCTCTAACTAGTGGCTGGATTTATGTTACTGTACAGGCAGAAGTGATTTTGTGGTATTTAGCACCGTATTTGGTCCAGAAATAGTGAACTGAAGGGCCTGTTAGTGTGCATACTGTTCAAATTTATTACCGTATGTACTTATATAACCATATAACAATTACAGCACGGAAACAGGCCATCTCGGCCCTTCTAGTCCGTGCCGAACTATGTTACCATTACTACCCTGACAATCATTTTCTTGTAGGCATTCTCAGGACAGAAATAAAATAGAATCGATGAAAAAATACATAGAACATAGAACAATACAGCTCAGTACAGGCCCTTCGGCCCACAATGTTGTGCCGACCCTTAAACCCTGCCCCCCATGTAATCCCCCACCTTAAATTCCTCCATATACCTGTCTAGTAGTCTCTTAAACTTCACTAGTGTATCTGCCTCCACCACTGACTCAGGCAGTGCATTCCACGCACCAACCACTCTCTGAGTGAAAAACCTTCCTCTAATATCCCCCTTGAACTTCCCTCCCCTTACCTTAAAGCCATGTCTTCTTGTACTGAGCAGTGGTGCCCTGGGGAAGAGGCGCTGGCTGTCCACTCTATCTATTCCTCTTAATATCTTGTACACCTCTATCATGTCTCCTCTCATCCTCCTCCTCTCCAAAGAGTAAAGGCCTAGCTCCCTTAATCTCTGATCATAATGCATACTCTCTAAACCAGGCACCATCCTGGTAAATCTCCTCTGTACCCTTTCCAATGCTTCCACATCCTTCCTATACTGAGGCGGCCAGAACTGGACACAGTATTCCAAGTGGGGTCTGACCAGAGTTATACATACAGACAAAGCCTGACAAGCAACCAATGCGCAAAAGAAGACAAATTGCCAACTAAAGTAGATAGATAGAGATGGATACATAGATAGTGAGATCCAGAGATAGATGGACAGATAGAGAGAGAGAGAGATATAGATAGATAGATAACAATACTCAGTGTGGTAACTTGCACTTTACAAAAAGACTACTCGACAACTTGATGGCCAAGAGAGCATCTTTCTCTGGGACAGAAAATGATATTTACAATACAGAGGCTTCCAGGTACCTCGTGCGGCCTAGGTGGAGGAACTATATACAATGCATACTGGGAGTAAAAGAGCGGAAGTAAAGACCCCGCCAACCTCGGATCCCGCCTCTTGCTACCAACAGCTCCCCGACTGGTATTAACTTAGTTTTAATAATACTCACGTTACAACACTTCTCCCCCTTTAAAATCCAACATTCCCCAAATATAGAAGAACTGGGAAATAAAGACACTGGTATCAGCAACAGGTAACCAATACAAAAATACCTAAAAAACATGGCAAATTCAACATTCAATCTAACAACAAAAGAAACTATCCAATCAAAGATTCAGTCTGTCAGGAGGTTTGTGAGGGCGCTGCGATCTACGCACTACCCCCGGTGACCCGGCAGGCACCGCTGGTGAGGATGTTTTGGGTGGATCTAGTGTTGGGGACACGAGAGGGGTCTGTGTGTCTGTGTGAGAATGTCCATCCTCTTCAGGGGACTCTGCCCCCTCTGCCAGTGTGCCTCCCTCTAGCAAAGTCACTGGTGGACATGCTTTCCTGGTATGCATTAAGTGGTCATTGCTCCTTAACTGTTTGGACTACTGAGCTTCTTTGAAATCGGTGGCAAGCTATTCTCAGCATTATTGGGATAAACGACATCTGCAAGTTTGCCACGTAGCTTGGAACGCACTGAAGAAGGAACTTTGGTTCTTGAACCATCGTCATGACCGTGGCTCAGAATAGACCTAATTGCAATTTTTTCATAGAGTTCCTTGTTATAACTTGGAACTATCTGGAGTTCAACAGCAGGAAATCGCAATGCGTTTCGGAAAACCTCTTGTGCTTGAACAAAGGTCTTGTCTGTTAAATCACAGTCATTGATTTTGATGATACATTCATTCTCCTGGAGCAGGTTCTCTTTTCTTGAACAGCTGTTCTCTTCAATACCACGAATACTCAGGCCAAGGAATCTTCCACTCAGCGTAGAGTTAAAAGGCACCACATGGATTCCCAGGGGGCCACCGCCTCCAGAAAATTCTACTTTCTTTGTCAAATCACTTAGAGTGCTTTCTGAATGCTTGTCTGGTGGTTCTGGAGGCTCTGTTCTTACATCGTCTGCGGGTGCCCGTTTGCTACTGTTACGATTGGCTTCACGTGCAGGTTCCTGTTAGCGGGATCATCAGGCTGAGATGTACCTTGCAGTAACTGGGCAGGTGGTACCAGAGCTGGGTCACTGCTTCGCTGTACTAGAAGTGGCGTGCTGGCTTTCAGTGCCGAGGGGGTAACTTCAATTGCTCCTGTAATAGGCTGAAGAGCCGCAAGCTGCGCTGTGAGCTCACTCTCAAATGTGTCCGGACTATGTCTGTCACTCACGTTGCCATTGGCGACTTCATCTGCACGCTGCACCTCATGCTCTTCCGTCATGTGTGCATATTTAAATTCATGCCAGTTGAGCCGGATTTTGTGAAGCCAATCGCGGCCCAAAAGACTGGGCCCACTGCCCTTAGCGATCACCAGCCTGGCTTCAGCCTTCTGGCCCCTGGCTGAAATATCCACGTATAACACCCCTAAATGAGGTATGGGCTGCCCCGTATAGGTCCTGAGTTGGAGCTTAGATAGTCTGATGGGAGGCAGGTTGGATCCCCATGTCCTCCTGTAGGTCTCTTCACTAATGACCGATGCAGTAGCCCCTGAATCAATCTCGAACTTAATGTCCTTTCCCTTCTCAGTGACTGTGGCATAATTTGGTTCAGGTGGTCCCTCAACCGTTTCCACCCCAAACATGTTGTAGGCAGACGCTGCCTCTCCGTCTGCTTCTCCTAGGTGGTGTGAGGCTGCCTGAGTCTGTTGAGCTTTCCCCTGCCCAGGCTTAACCTTACCCTTTATGCTCCTGCATTTTTTAACGAAATGTCCCTTCTTGCTACAAGCATGGCAGACAGTACCTTTGAATTTACAAACATTTGCATAGTGCGTTCCTCCGCACCGAAAACATTCCACCCGCTTTGCCTCTGTACCAGTCTCCCTCCTGACTTGGATCACTGCTGCCGACTGCGACCCCCCCATATCCTTTCTGTATATCCTTGGCATTATTAGCAGCCAACTCCATGCCTTGGGCAATCTCTAGGGCTTTCTTGAAAGTCAACGGTGGGGTTTCTCCCAACAAGCGGCGTTGTACGGCGTCATTATTAATGCCGCATACTAATCTATCACGGAGCATGTCGTCCAACACGGTTTCGAAATCGCAATGCTCCGATAGCTGCCAAAGCTCGGCCACAAAATCACCCACAGACTGACCTGGCTTCCGGACATGGCTCTGAAACTTAAAACCGTTGAACTATCATCGAAGGCTTCGGATTGAGGTGGTTCCCCATGAGCTTGACCAGCTCGTCATATGGAATTTCTCCCGGTTTCCGCGGTGTAGCTAAGTTCCGTATCAGCTTGTATGTTCTTGTCCCACACACACTCAGGAGAATAGAGTGCTTCTTAGCCTCCTCAGTAATTCCATTAGCACAGAAAAAGTGGCCCAACCTTTCCTCGTACTCCGGTCAGTCCTCGATTTGCTCGTCGAACACACCGACCGTTCTGAATGCAGCCATCCGAACACGAGGCTCCTCGCCCGCTCACAGCTCCTGATCAAAAACGGGGCCGACCCGTCCACAAAACCAGTATACCTCGTCGCCAAAAATATGTGGTAACTTCTACTTTACAAAAAGACCACTCGACAACTTGATGGCCAAAAGAACACCTTTATCTGGGACGGCAAATGATATTTACAATACAGAGGCTTCCAGGTACCCCATGCGGCCTGGGTGGAGGAACTATATACAATGCATACTGGGAGTAAAAAGAGCTGAAGTAAAAACCCCGCCAACCCCGGATCCCGCCTCTTGCTACCAACAGCTCCCCGACTAGTATTAACTTACTTTTAATAATACTCACATTACAACTGAGAACGTTAAGTTGTAGAGTCCGTAGGTTGTGGAATCGGTGCGGTGTTGGGGCAAGTGAAGTTATCGCCACTGGTTCAGGAATCTGACGATTGAGGGGTAATAACTGTGGGACCTAAGGCTCCTGTCCCTCCTTCCTGATGGCAGCGGTGAGGAGAGAGGTGGTCTAGACTGGGCTCCTTGGTGACAGATGCTGCTTTTTTGTGGCACCGCTCCATGTAGATGTGCTCACATCCCATCTTTTGAGAGATAGATAGGGAAAGATAGTGAGATTAAGGGAATTATTCACGGTTCAGGATTCATGATTTAAGGTTGTTTATCAGACGTACATCACTTGTGTCAACAATGAACACGACCGAAGTGTCACCACACATTAAGGTGCCAACACCACATGTCCACAATGTTCAGCAGAACAACACAGGACACGAGGATACAGAACACAATGATGTAATGAGACAGTACACTATCGAGGGCAAGACCCTTAACAGTGTTGATGAGCAGAAGGATCTTGGAGCCCAAGTTCATAGCTACACAGTTTGATAGGGTGGTTAGGTAGGGATATGGTATGTTTGCCTCTATTAGTCAAGGCACTGAGTTCAAAAGTCAGGAAGCTACTATATGTTCCAGCTTTATAAAATGCTATTTCCTGAGGAGACTGAGGTCCTTTAACATCTGCCGGACGATGCTGAGGATGTTCTACGAGTCTGTGGTGGCCAGTGCTATCATGTTTGCTGTTGTGTCCTGGGGCAGCAGGCTGAGGGTAGCAGACACCAACAGAATCAAACTCATTCGTAAGGCCAGTGATGTTGTGGGTGTGGAACTGGACTCTCTGACGGTGGTGTCTGAAAAGAGGATGCTGTCCAAGTTGCATGCCATCTTGGATAATGACTCCCATCCACTCCATAATGTACTGGTTAGGCACAGGAGTACATTCAGCCAGAGACTCATTCCACCGAGATGTAACACTGAGCGTCATAGGAAGTCATTCCTGCCTGTGGCCATCAAACTTTACAACTCCTCCCTCGGAGTGTCAGACACCCTGAGCCAGTAGGCTGGTCCTGGACTTATTTCCACTTGGCATGATTAACTTATTATTTAATTATTTATGGTTTTATATTGCTATATTTCTACACTATTCTTGGTGTGACTGTAACGAAACCTAGTTTCCCTCGGGATCAATGAAGTATGTCTGTCTGTCTGTCTGTAGTTGGGCTGCATCTGGAGTACTGTATACAGATCTAGTCTCCCCACTATCGGAAGGATGTTGTGGCTTTGGAGAGGCTGCAGAAGATGTTCACCAGGATGCTGCCTGGGTTAGAGGGCATGAGAGGCTGGATAAACTTGGGTTGTTTTCTCTGGAACGGCAGAGGCCGAGGGGAGATCTGGTGCAGGTTTATAAGATTACGGGAGGCATAGATAGAGTAGACAGGCAGTATCTTTTCCCCAGGATTGAAATGTCTAATACCAGAAGGCATGCATTGAAGGTGAGAAGGGGTAATTTCAAAGCAGATATGAGGGGTTTTTTTAACACAGAGAGTGGTGGTTCCTGGAATGTGCTGTTTGGGGCGGTGGTAGAGACAGATACATTCGGGACTTTTAGGAGATGTTTAGATAGGCAGATGGATGTGAGGGGGAAGGATATGGACGTTGTGTATGTAGTTGGTCATTTGGTCATTAATTTAATGGTTCAGCACAGCAGTGTGGGCTAAAGGGCCTGCCCTGCGCTGTGCCGTTCTGCGTTCTAACAGGTAGCAACACAAGAGCAGCAAAACCAACCCAGCCACATTTGCAGCCGTCCAAACCCAAGACTGTCCGGGAACACCTGGATTCAGGCTCGAATTCGGGAGTTACAGAGAAAGGGGTGAAAGGCATTGTGTCTGACTGGAGAAGAGAGTTAGAGAGGGAACACAGATGCTGTGACTTTATACGGCATCTATCAGACCACACGGAATATTGCGCGCTCCTTCCTAAGAAAGGATGCATTGTCGTTGGAGAGATCCAGAGAAAGTTCATGAGGATGAATCCAAGAATGAAAGGGTTAATGTTTGAGGAGCATTTTGATGGCTCTGGGCCTATCCTCACTGGAGTTCAGAAGAAGGAGGGGGGGATCTCATTGAAATCTACCAAATATTAAAAGGCCTAGAGTGGATGTGGAGAGGATAGTTCCTATAGTGGGGAAGTGTAGGACCAGAGGGCACAGAGGGATATCCATTTAGAACAGAGAAGAGGAAGAATTGCTTTAGTCAGGGGGCAGTGAACCTGTGGAATTGATTGTCACACGGTGGCCAGGTAACTGGATATATTTAACGTGGAGGTTGATGGGTTCCTGATTAGTCAGGTGTCAAAGGTTACGGGGAGAATGGGGTTGAGAGGGATAATAAATCAGCCATGATGAAATGGTGGAGCCCTCGATAGGCTGAATGGCCTCATTCTGCTCCTGTGGTCAGAGTGTGAAAGATAGATAGAGAAAGAAGCATGTGAAGAGATGGAAAAGGTTAAAGAGAGAGAGGGCTGGGTATCCTGTAGAGAGAGTGAGCTGGTTACACACTGATCCAGGGCGGACCCTGCTATCTGACAAGTGGATTTATGTTACTGGCTTAACATTCAGCCACGCTGGACAGCATTTCTGAACCCTTTCCCATTCACGGGGAAATGAACAGCTGTGAGAAGAAGCATCTCGTAAGACGTGGCTCACACTACACACAAAATACAGGAAGCACCCTGCAGGTCAGGCAGCATCAATGGAAGTGAATAAACAGCCAGTGCTTTGGGGGGAAACCCTTTCTCAGGACTGGAGAGAAGGTGGGGGCAGGGTGAAGGAGGACAAGCTAGAAAGTGATTGGTGAGACCAGGTGGGTGGGGGAAGGGGATGAAATAGGCGGAAGGGAGGTGACAGGTGGAAAACGTAAAGGGCTGGAGAGGAAGGGATCTGATAGGAGAGAATGGTGGACCATGGGAGTAAAGGGAGGAGGAGGGGCACTAGGAGGAGGTGATATGCAGGTGAGAAGAAGAGGAGGGGTAAGAGGGGACCCAGAATGTAGACTGGATCTGGCTTCTTTCCCTTTCCTTTCCAGTCCTGATGAAGGATCTTGTTATGAAATTTCAATTGTTTATTCCCCTCCATAGTTGCTGCCTGACCTGCTGAGTTCTTCCAGCATTTTGTGTGTGTTTCTCTCGATTTCCAGCATCTGCAAAATCCTTTCTGTTTAAAAATAAGCGTGATTATTTTTCATTGCCTGCAGACTGGTGTAACTGTAGACTCTGCCATTACTGTTCCTTTTCACACTTCACTACACCAGGGCTGTAGGCCAGCCGACTCCATCCTAGGAGCAGACTCCCCACCACTCAGGACATCTTCAAAACTTAGAGGCATCCATCATGAAGGAGCATCACCACTCAAGACATGCCCTCTTCTCATTGCTACCATCAGGGAGGAGGTACAGGAGCCTGAAGACCCCTCTTCCCATTGCTACCATCAGGGAGGAGGTACAGTAGCCTGAAGACCCACACTCGACATTTCTTCCCCACCATCATCTCTTTTCTGAACAGTCCACGAACACTACATCTCTCTACTGCCCATGACACCACTGTCATTTAGGGCAGCAATGAAGGTCCTCCATCTCTGTTCAAGGCTTCTTTCTTCATGTCGATAGCTTGGTCTTCACTCCTGTCAGCCCTGCAGGTTCTGGGTGGAAACTCAGGAATACCTTTGCACTTAGATTCTTCACTGCTGTTCCTGTAATAGTTTTGTTTGACCAGTCAGGGTTGTTAGCCCTGAGCTGAACCCCCGAACCTGGAGGACCGGTGGACCACAGTCTGACTTTTACCCTTTGACCTGTTTGTCATGGGTGACCCCACCAACAGCCAAAGCACAAAGCCCTGATTCCAGCCAGCATAGCTCTCTGGGTCATTGAGGCACACAAACCTTCAAACCACGACAAGGTTGTGGTCCACCACATGTCTTTTATTTCCATGATTATTTATTTTTATATTCCTTATTTAAATGCTTCATTTTTTATGTATTGCACTGCACTGTTGCCACAAAAACAAATTTTATGATATATGTCAGCAATAATAAATCTGATCTGATTCTGAACCTCCTCCTTCCTGCTCACAGCCCGCCATTTTGGCTTTTTGAGACAGTACCTCCTGCTGATGCTACTGGCGGTGGGGAGGGATGTGCCCGTGATGGACTGGCTAGAGTCCGCTCCTCTTTGCAGCTTTCTGCATTTGTACCAGACCGTTCTACAACCATCAGCAGGTTCTGGGAAAGAGAACACCATGTCCTGTCTCAGTCTCACTGCTGAGCTCCTGCCCCGAATTCAGTGCTGATTACCTGAACTCCACTGCCGACCGATGGTACAGGTGGTTGGAGTGGACTTGAAAGGCCCATTTCTCTGCTCTAAGACTCTATGAACTTCAACGACATAATGGCCAATCTAAACTGGACCCACACCTCCTCACTAGTCAGGAGGGCACAGAATTGTCTACACTTTTTGTGGAGATGGAGGCATGCAAGATTCCCCACCCTCATTCTAACAGGAGCACCATCGAGAGTGTCCAGTTTGGCTGCATCATTGTGTGGTACGGAAGCTTCTGTACATCGGTCTGCAAGAACCAGCAGAGGACAGTAAAAACCACTGAGAGGTCACAGCCTCCTCTCTATTTGTGACATTTACCAGGAATGTTGCAAACGAAGGGCCTGAATTATTGTTGAGGATCCCTACCACCTATCCCACAACCTCTCTGACCCACTACCATCAGGAAGGAGGTACAGGAGCATCAGGACTAGGACTGCCAGACTGTGTAACAGCTTCTTCCCTCAGGCTGTGAGACTGATGAATACCCTGTCACCACTGAGGTCTCGTCTCCAGGACAGCGAGCTGTTCACTGTTTACCTGGGCTGCCCACTGCATGCATTTTTTGTTTTGTTTTTACGTGCTGTGTGCCAAGATGGTGCCAGCATACAACACTCCCTCAATCAACATCTTCGAGAGAGCTCACAAAAATGCCTTTTTTACTTCTTTTACATCTGTTTTCCTCCTTTAGTGTGCTTCTGGGACTGTTAGAGCCTGTGGTTTACAGTTTGAGTGATGCAGCACTTTGCTGTCTACGAGACGATTCTGGGAAGTGAGTGTGCACTCAGACGGCCTCGATGCGAAGAAGCTTCGACATTCAACTCCATTTCGCCATTTAAAGCATCCATTAATTGCTGGTTAAAGTGTCGAGGAAGATTGGGACATTGAGGCAAATGTGGAAGGCAAGCGAGAGTTCAGCACCAACTGCTTTCCTTTTGACACTGCTGTCTGTGAGCGGCCTATCGCTGTGTGGCTCTCAGTGGCAGGCGGGTAGGCCTCTGCCTCGTGTGGTGTCCCTCTCTTTCGATGGAAGCTGGTGATATTGGAGGATGGTATCATGGTTCTGCGTTTAAGGAGTGGACTATTGTGTTTATGGACGTGGACTTTTTCAGGCTTATGGTATTGTTTTGTGAGGGGAGGGGGTTCTATTGTGTGGGGGAGGAGTGCTGCTTTGAAAGTCGATGTTCCTGTTCCGTTTTGTGTCGGGGAGTGGGTTTTTGGGAGTTGATTATCGGGGTGCCATCCTTTTGTGTGTGGGAGGGGGTTGATGTTTCTCTGAATGACTTTCATGGACTTTTTTGGCTATCTGGAGAAGACAATTTCAGAGTTGTATATGGAAACCTGCTTTGATATTAAAGGAACCTTTGAGCCTTTGGAACCTTTCTACGTGTGATATATGTATTGTGGGTGCACCATGGTCATAAGGAGCATTATCTCATTTAGTTGTGCATGTGTACAGTCAGATGGTAATAACCTTGAACTTGAACAGTACTGCACAAAAATGATCACTTCACACCTTTAGTGTATAGATCGGCAGATAACCTTCACCCCACACCTTACCCAGTATACAGTCTGCAGAACAACCTCACCTCCTCTAAGACTGGCTTGTTGCAAATGGCAAGATAATCAAAGTGTGGTTTGGGGCGCCAAATCCCTTGGACAGAACATAACTACTGAAAGTTGTGGATACAGCCCGGTCCGTCAGTGGTAAAACCCACCCCACCATTGAGCAAATCTACACGGAGAGTTGTCGCAGGAAAGCAGCTTCCATCATCAGTAACCCCCACCACCCGGGCCACGCTCTCTTCCTGCTGCTGCCATCAGGAAGGAGGTACAGGAGCCTCAGGACCCTCACCACCAGGTTCAGGAACAGTTCTTACCCCTCAACCATCAGGCTCTTGAACCAGAGAGATAACTTCACTCACCTTCACTCAACCCATCACTGCACTGTTCTCACAATCTATGGACTCAATTTTAAGGACTCTACAACTCATGTTCTCAATATTTAAAGCATACTTATTTATTATTATTAATTTCTTGTCTTATTGATTTTACACAGTTGTCTTTTGCACACGAATTGTTTCTCTGTGCACGTTTTTTCATTGATTCTATTGTATTTTTTTGTATTTACTGAGTATGCCTGCAAGAAAATGAATCTCAGGGTTGTATACGTGACATACATGTACTTTGATAATAAATTTAATTTGAACTTTGAGATAATCCATGGGATAATCAGAGTCCACAGACTCCTTTCAGATTCAGATATTTATTTTCATACACAACTGGGTGCAATTGAATTAAATTCCTCACTCACAGAGCAAACAGTGTACATGGTGGTAACAACTACAGCAATAATCTCTCATGAGTGAGTTGGGGCTTTTCTCTTTGGAGTGAAGGAGGATGAGAGGTGACAAGATGACAAGAGGTACAGATCGAGTGGACAGCCAGAGACTTTTCCCAGGATGGAAGTGGCTAACATGAGGGGGCATAATTTTAGTGTGATTGGAGGGAAGTATAAAAGGAGGAGTCAGAGGCAGATTTTTTCACAGAGTGGTGGGTGTGTGGAATCCACTGTCAGGGGTGGTGATAGAGGCAGATATGTTAGAGACGTTTAAGAGACTCTTAGATAGGCACATGGACGAGAGAAAAATGGAGGGTTATGTAGGAGAGAAAGGTTCTATTGTGCATGTTGTTGTTTCATTCTGCCATTTGGCGCATCGAGCGGCAGCTTTGCCGTTTCTTTAGCATTTTTGTCTGAGGCTGAGTTTCTAGCTCAACGCTCAACCCAGCACAGATGGAAAACGTGTAAGGTGCAGGCCAGATTCAAACCTGGGACTGTTCCCCTCGAAGTCCAGTGCAGGTCCCACTACACCGCTGGCCGCCTAGGTGGTTCTTGGAGCAGGTTAAAAGTGATAGCATATTGGTTAGCACAAGTCTTGACAGTACAGGCAATCTGGGTTCAATTCCTGCCCCTGCCTGTAAGGAGGTTGTAACTTCTTCCCATAACTGGGCTTCCTCCGGGAGCTCCGGTTTCCTCTCACAGTCCAAGGAAGTTATGGTCAGTAGGTTAGTTGGTCATTGTAAATTGTCCGGTGATTAGGCTGGGTTTAAATCAGGGGTTGACGGGCAGAAGGGCTTATTCCACGATGTATCTCAATAAGTAAATAGATAGATAGATAAACGAGATCAATACAACATCGTGTGCCAATCGCCTGCACTGTGTGGTAATGTTCTTAGTTCTAGTAAGTGAAATAATGGGTGCAGAACAAAATCAGCAACAGATTTATTATTGCTGACGTATAAGTTGTGAAATTTGCTGTTTTACAGCAAGCACATAAAATTACTGTAATTTACTAAATTAAATAAATAGTCCAAAGTAAAAGGAATAAGAGTTGATGGGTTCATTGTCCATTCAGAAATCGGATAGCGGAGGGAAGAAACTGTTCCTGAATCGTTGAGTGTGTGTCTTCAGGCTCCTGTAGCTCCTCCCTGATGGTAGTAATGAAGAGAGGGCAGGACCCCGATGGTGAGGGTCCGCAGTGATGGGTTTTGCTTTCTCAAGGCATCGCCTTTTATAGATGTCCTCCCTCATGGGGAGGGTTGTGCTGTGATGCAGCTGGCTGAGTCCATGACCTGGGCAGCTTCCTATGATCCTGTACATTGGAGGCTCTGTACCGGGGGTGATGGAACCAACTGGAGTGTTCTCCACACTAAGTCTGTAGAGATTTGTAAGATGCTGACAGTCTAAGGTACAGTGTTGTGTTAATCACGCCTCCCTTTCTTTTGCAGATCACCAGAAGCTGGAGAGAGAAGCTCGGATATGCCGTTCTCTCAAGCATCCTAATATCGGTAGGTGAAAGCTTATGGTAGAGTAAGCCATAGATTTCATGCTGTCATTCCATAAGACCATACAACTGTTACGTATCCCGTAACTGGATCACTTACCAGCAAAGATAGAGAGGTCCACTGAAGTCTGATGGTACCATTTTTAAACATTTTCATTTATAAAGGGGCACAAAAGTAAGGTTAATACAAACATTCAGATAATATACGTCGTCAATACTCAATCTAAAGCGCAGGTATAGTAATAATAAGAAATAAGCTCTATCGTTGTCTAGGGGTAAGGTATATATTGTCCGCTGTATATCTAAAAGTCTCTTGCGGTCACTGCAGTTCCACCAGCTGCCGTCTTTTGGGGGGTCGCGGTGGTGCACTTTTGTTAGAGAGAGAGAGATAGAGCTTGAATGAAACAGTTACCCGACGGGTTTTTTCCAACCTTTAGGAGTTCGATCCGTCGGAGTCTCGTTGGGGGGTGGCCGTTCACTTGTGGCCTCTCCTGTAGCTAAAGCCGTTCTTTCGTGGTGAGGTCGCCAATCCCAGGCAAGGAAAAGATGCACACGAACCTCCCCACTGGCTGTCGCTATTAAACGCTGTCACAGGATTTCTAGCGTGTCTTCTGGTGTGTCTGGGGGGCCGTCTTTACAACCCCTCTTTTATCTGAGCTCACGGGGTCTCAGATGTCAATCAGGTTGGGATGATGCAATCTCTCTCCATCTCTCCACCCACGTTGCCCTGAGGGTATACACGTAGTACAGTTCCCAATTCACAAAGGTGTCTCCACGAGACAATGACCACAGTCGCTAGCTTTTGCCTCGCTGTGAAACGAGGGACACCGCACGTATCTCTCTCTTCTCTTGGATCATTGACCCCCCCTTCACTAGGGCTCTTGCGGTTCTCACAAAGGAGGGGGCTGGGATCATAACACCTCCCCTCTTAAAAACGTTTTTACCAGCGGTTAAAACGGAGTGGTACAGAGTCTTACAGGGTTTTAGGATTTAACATAGTACAAAAGCTTTGCTTTTAACTACAGAGCTGTACCGTCATACATTTTTCAGCATCTAAACAGTTAACAATTACAGTGGCACTTCCTTTAATATGGTAACATCTTGTCCCTGACTAAAGGCTGGTAGCATCAGATTTCAACAGGCAGGGTTCCAAGGGGGTTGTCTTTGTTATTCATGTGCTTTGTCAAAATCCCGTACAGCCGGTTTTTCTATTTAAAAATGGCGCCCCCATTAGCCGTCACCTCTTTTCCGGTGAGTTCCTACGTGGGGGACCTGGGTAATTTGGCGAGGTACTCTCCCGCCTTTCCGTTCCATAAGGGTTATTCTCTCAACACCGTGTCCCAAACTTAAATCATCGTGTGAATTTCCACCCAATTCTTTAATGTTACACAGGTAGCTAGCCCTTTTGTCAAGACCATGCAGGCTGATGGGTTTCCGTTCGAACCTTTCCCTCAGGCCGCATTTAAATTTCGGCCTTTTCACAGCGCTCTCTTGAATAACAACAGCGTGTGGGGCACCTTTACATTCCAAATCAACCTGTAATCGATGCGCAGGCACCGCGTTACCAAGCCCTCGTTTCTGTAGCCTGGTTGCTTCTTCTGACACCAATCTAAACTTTAAATTTTCTTCATTCGATTTGGGAACTACAAACTTCCCGTTCCCTTCAATAATAATGTTTATTCCCCCATGGTCGAGTTCCACTTTAAGGTTCACCACCCCTTCGTGTACCAACACCTGGGAACCCTCCCTTCCCCCAATTACCAGGGTTAACCCTGTCTTCACTGAACCCAGTCCATCTGACCCACAGGGACTGCATTCCTTTTCAACTGAATCAAATACCTCAGACTTTTTCTGAGCTCCCTTACTAGGTTCAGTACCACGTGCATCCACATCTTGGACACACTCAAACGGGACATCTGCCTCTTCCAGGCTTTCAATACCCATACCCTTTTCAAATTCTAAATTCCCCTGATCCTCCCAGTTCCTCTCTGGGCAACTCCCTTCCAGAGTAAACTCAACCCCGCGGGCTGAAACAATCTCGTCTGCCAACCCAGCAGACCTCTCCAAGGTAATGGCATCCTTTTCATCTAGGACTGCCTTCATCTCATTATCGGGAACACCTTGGTAACTCTCAACTTCTTCAAACAGGGCTGCCACCCCCGACAGATCATCCATGTCCAACTCTGGACCTTTTAACAGCTTTTTCCGTCTCTCATCTTTATTTCCTACCTCTAGGACCTTTCTCTTCGCTAAGGGCAGTTCTAGCTCCTCTCCCTTAACCCCTTTCACTTTACTACTCTTCGGTTTACCACCCTCAGAACCCCCGTGGTACAGGGTCGGTAGGAACGTCTCGGCCAAATCAATACTGGCCAGATTTAAACTGCTCGCTTTCTCAGCTGCCTTTCTCGACAGGCTGCGAATGCTCACGCCGGTGGTACAGACTGGAGATGCGAGGGGCGGGGCTGCAATCCTCACAGGCTGTTTGAGCCGTGTCCAAACTTGCCCCCCGGCTAAATCATTTCCGAGGAGGACGTCCGCATCAGTTCTCGGGAATTCTGATGGCACCCCTATTTCGACTGGTCCAGATACTAGCTCACAATCCATAATTACCTGATGTAGGGGCACCATTTCTATTCTTGTACCTATCCCCTTCACGGCGACCATTCCCCTTCTCCGACCGAAATCTAGTATCTCACGGCGGATCAACGACAGCTCCGCCCCGGTGTCTCGCCAGATTCAGACGGGAATGGGTGGGTCTCCCCCCTTCACGGACACGGTTCTGGGTGACAGCCAAGTCTCTGACCCTTCTCGTACTCTGTCTACCCGGGGCTCTCTCGTCGATTGACTGATTACCACGGCACACCCGATAGGGACCGCTGCTCTCCCTGTTTCTGGCTCCTTTCTCGGAGCAAAGCACCTAGAGGCAATATGTCCTCCCTTCCCACAATTAAAACAGGTCAAGCCCGGAAATCTCGGGCCGCCTGGCCTTTCCCCCTCAACCTTACCACTAGCTCCCGGCGGGACCTCTGCCTCAGCCGGCGGACTTTCTCTACCGTTCCGACGGTCTCTCGGGTAACCTTTTGGCGAGGAAAACTTTATCCTGTGGGTTAGGGCATATTCATCTGCGAACCTAGCAATTTCTGAGATGGACTTATTCGCCTTCTCATTCAAATACATCCGGATCTCCTCCAGAACACACCCTTTTAATTCCTCAATCAGAAATAACTCCCTGATACGTCCATAAGCCCCGTCCACCTGTTCCTCGGTGCACCAACGGTCCAAGAGCACACCCTTTTCATAGGCTAGCTATTTGAGTCCACCCTTTCCGTAAATTTTCCGTAAATTTCTGAACCTTTGTCTATAAGCTTCAGGTACTAGCTCATAACTCCGGAGAATGGCCTCCTTTACTTTGGCATAATTCTCTGCTTCCCCTTCCTCGACGGCCAAGGCCGCATATGCTCGTTGTGCCTTCCCCTTTAACACACTTTGTAACAACGCCACCCACTGATCTTTGGGCCACTTCTGATTCACTGCCACCTTTTCAAAAAGCAAGAAATAACTATCAACATCCGACTCTTCGAATGGAGGTACTACCCTCAACTCCCGACTAATATTAAACCTCTCGTCTCGATCTAACCCTAGATCTCTTCGCTCTTTCTTTAACTTCTCCATCTCCAAGCCATGTTCCCTCTGTTCTCATTTCTCCTCATACTCTCTTTGCTTTTCAGCTCGTTCCCTCTCGTTCTCGGCTCGTTCCCTCTCGTTCTCGGCTACTTCTAGCTCTTTTAGCTGAATTTCATGCTGTCTTTGCTTTTCAGCTTGGTCCTGCTCTTTTTTCACCTCTAACCCCTTTAGTTGGAACACCTGCTCCCTTTCTTTCTCTCTCTCAGCCCGTTCTTTCTCTCTCTCAGCCCGTTCTTTCTCTCTCTCAGCCGCTTCCAGCTGCTTTATTTTAAATTCATGTTCCAACCTTAATTTCTCCAACTCTAGCTGATCCATCCCACTAGCTGGTACTTTTTCAGGGATATTTTCCAATACCTCAGCTTCGAACACATTCTTCCCAATGTAATACTGAGTTATGGCCCCTCGCACCTCCCGCTTTTTTATGGATGACCTCACTTCTGTGAGGTCCAATCCCTTTGCCAAATTTAACAAGTCTGATTTGGTGGCTGCCTCTAGCGGGCTTTTATCGGGTTTTTCATAAATTCATCCACGTCCATCTTTGCTGGTTTCCCGTCTGGCTACCCGCGTACCAGATCCAATTTTTTTTTTTGACTTACAAACCCAATTCACTGCCCTCCCAATTTGGTTTTAAATCTCGAGACGAGGCCCCACGTTGTTACGTATCCCGTAACTGGATCACTTACCAGCAAAGATAGAGAGGTCCGCTGAAGTCTGATGGTACCATTTTTAAACGTTTTTATTTATAAAGGGGCACAAAAGTAAGGTTAATACAAACATTCAGATAACATACGTTGTCAATACTCAATCTAAAGCGCAGGTATAGTAATAATCAATAAGAAATAAGCTCTATCGTTGTCTAGGGGTAATGTATATATTGTCTGCTGTATATCTAAAAGTCTCTTGCGTTCACTGCAGTTCCACCAGCTGCCGTCTTTTGTGGTGTCGTGTTGGTGCACTTTTGTTAGAGAGAGAGAGATAGAGCTTGAATGAAACAGTTACCCGGCGGGTTTTTCCCAACCTTTAGGAGTTCGATCCGTCGGAGTCTCGTTGGGGGGTGGCCATTCACTCGTGGCCTCTCCTGTAGCTAAAGCCGTTCTTTCGTGGTGAGGTCGCCAATCCCAGGCAAGGAAAAGATGCACACGAACCTCCTCACTGGCTGTCGCTATTAAACGCTGTCACAGGATTTCTAGCGTGTCTTCTGGTGCGTCTGGGGGGCCATCTTTACAACCCCTCTTTTATCTGAGCTCACGGGGTCTCAGATGTCAATCAGGTTGGGATGATGCAATCTCTCTCCATCTCTCCACCCCCGTTGCCCTGAGGGTATACACGTAGTACAGTTCCCAATTCACAAAGGTGTCTCCACGAGACAATGACCACAGTCGCCAGCTTTTGCCTCGCCGTGAAACGAGGGACACCGCACGTATCTCTCTCTTCTCTTGGGTCATTGACCCCCCCTTCACTAGGGCTCTTGCGATTCTCACAAAGGAGGGCGCTGGGATCATAACACAACTAAGATCACAATTAAGCAATTTGACCCATTGCATCTGCTTCACAATACAATATCGCTGATTTATTTTCCATCTCACCTCCATTCTGATTCCCGTAACCTTTGACTCCCTGACTAATCAGAAAACCTATCAACCACCACTTTAAATAGACCCAATGACTTGACCTCCACAGCCATCTATGGCAACAAATTCCACAGATTCACCACCATCTGGCTAAAGAATTTCTTCCTCATCTCTGTTCAAAATGGACATCCCTCTATTCTGAGGCTGTGCTCTCCGGTCCTATATTCCCCCACTACAGGAAACATCTTCTCTGCATCTGTTGTATCTAGGCCTTTCAATATTTAGTAGGTTCAATGAGATCCCCCCTCCTAAATTTCTTTTTCAATTAACTTTTTAAAAAACAATAATAAACACAATAAAACAACAAACATAATAATAAAAACACAATAAATACAAATAATAATAGCTTGTATACACAGATTAATTGTATGTTCATAAAGTGATGCTAACACAGGTGTGTCTGTACATAAGGTGACTGACAGGAAATGATAAAGTAGTGGTGGTTGGAGGGGTGGGGGTGTTAATCAGCCTCACTGCTTGGGGAAAGTAACTGTTTTTCCTGATGGTCCTGAGGTGGATGCTACGTAGCCTCCTCCCTGATGGAAATGGGGCAAACAGTTCATGAGCAGGCTGGGTGGAATCCTTCATGATGTTACTGGCCCTTTTACTGAATAAGTATTTTGCATCAGTCTTCATTGTGGAAACCCCTAGCAGTCTGGTGGAAGCTCCAGGTGTCAGGGGTCATGTGGTGTGTGAAGTTACTAGAGAGAGGGCTCTTGGGAAACTGAAAGGTCTGAAGGTAGATAAGTCACCTGGACCAGATGGTGTACAGCTCAGGGTTCTGAAAGAGGTGGCTCAAGAGATTGTGGAGCCAATAGATTCTGCAATGATTTTGGAAGACTGGGAAATTGTAAATGTCATTCCACTCTTCAAGAAGGGAGAGAGGCAGAAGAAAGGAAATTACCTGACCTCAGTGGTTGAGAAGATGTTGGAATTGATTGTTAAGGATGTGGTTTCAGGGTATTTAGAAGCCCAGGATAAAGTAAGCCATAGTCAGCACGGTTTCCTCAAGGCAAAATCTTGCCTGACAAATCTGTTGGAATTCTTTGAAGAAATAACAGGATAGACAAAGGTTAACTTGCAGGTGGGAGAGTGTAAGACAGAGGACACAGCCTCAGGACAAGAATGGAGATGAGGAGGAATTTCTTTAGCTAGAGAGTAATGAATCTGTAGAATTCACTGCCACAGGCAGCTGTGGAGGCCAAGTCTTTATGTATATTTAAGGCAGAGGTTGATAGATTTTTGATTACTCAGGGCATGAAGGGATATGGGGAGAATGAAGGTGATTGAGGCTGAGAGGGAAAATGGAACAGCCACGATGAAATGTTGGAACAGACTCGATGGGCCACATGGCCAAATTCTGCTCCTATATCTTATGGTCTTAAGGACGCTTCTCGCTCCTTTCAGTATATATGTCCTGGATGGTGGGTAGGCTGGTGCCAGTAATGCATTGGCCAGTTTTGACTACCTGTTGAATCAAATCTTGTGGACACTCCCTTCGTGGCGATAACGTGCAATAGCAATAAGGCCTCTAACTGTGGAATCAATTGAACTAATGGTTTGTTTGTAGATTTGAGAACTTGGTGTACTGGGACCTTGAGAGTTTCCATAGGAACCTGAGGGCTAATTTCTCACGCAGAGATTGTTTTGTACTTGGAATGAGGAAGTGGTTGAGGCTTGCCCTGACCGATGAAGGTGAAGAACACCACTCTTATCATCGTAGCTACTTGTGTGGCCACTTTCAAGGGAATCTTTGAGGAATCTGCGACTAGAAAGTAGGGATTCAGGGGTGAAGTTTAGTGTATGTAAATATATACTGTATATAATAACCAGCAGTGCAAAAAGAGAGTATTCAGTGAAGTTCAGCAGGGTTGTTGTCACCGTGAATCTCTGCCTGTGGTAACTCACTCTGTATTCTGTCCATACCCAACCTCCGGAGATTTGTCACTGAGAGACTCTGCCTGTGGTAACTCACTCTGTATTCTGTCCATACCCAATCTCCGGAGATTTGTCACTGAGAGACTCTGCCTGTGGTAACTCACTCTGCATTCCATCTATAGCCAACGTCCAGAGATTTGGCACTGAGAGACTCTGCCTGTGGTAACTCACTCTGCATTCCATCTATAGCCAACGTCCAGAGATTTGTCACTGAGAGACTCTGCCTGTGGTAACTCACTCTGCATTCCATCTATAGCCAACGTCCAGAGATTTGGCACTGAGAGACTCTGCCTGTGGTAACACACTGTACCTTCCATTTATTCCCAAATGGGAATGAAAGGGTTAATGTACAAGACGAGTTTGATGACTCCAGGCCTGTACTCACTGGAGTTTAGAAGAATGAGGGTGAATCTACCAAATATTGAAAGGTCCAGATAGTGTGGATGTGCAGAGGGTGTTTCTTATAGAGGGGGAGCCTAGGACTAGAGGGCACGGCATCAGAATAGAGAAACATTCTTTTAGAATAGAGGAGTTTCTTTAGCCAGAGGGTGGTGATTCTGTGGAATTCATTGCCACAGATGGTGGTGGAGACCAAGTCATCGGATATACTTAAAGTGGAAGTGGATAGGTTTTTGATTAGTCAGGGTATCAAAGGTTATGGGGAGAAGGCAGGAGAATGGGGTTGAGAGGGATAATAAATCAGCCATGATGGAATGGTGGAGAAATCCTGATGGGCTGAATGGCCTAATTCTGCTCATATATCCGATGACCTCTGGAATTTCCCCTGAGTGAGTCTTGGCCGAGCTCCTTCCCGAGACGAGGTGGCTCAGCTTTTTGTTGTTGTTTTTCTGTCCCACGCCACGGGACAACATGTGGCTGAGCCTAGCTGCGTCACTAATCGATTGCCGTCAGTCAGGACCGCTGCCTTAGAGACGTCTCACCGCCGTTCATGGTGCTGCTGATGCATGAAGTGACGGGTGTGTCACCTGCTGTGGTTGTAACCTTGTGCAGCATCCCCTCTTTGTGACAGTTGATGAGATAATTGTTCAATCAGAGCTGGAGCTGCATCAGAAACAGCATTCCCTCCTGCAGTCCTGTGTCTGCAACCTTCCCAGCTCAGCATTATCACCTTGCAAAGCATTCTGTCCAGATGCATACTTGAACATAGAACACTGAAGGTTCAAGATCGTTTAATATTATTCCCAGTTCACAAGTACACAGGTTCGTTAGTGAGAATGATTGTCAGGGAGCCACATGGGCCTATTACAGTCGGTGGGGAAGAAAGCATTGGAGTTGGGTGTGTGCCGTTGGGTTGGGGCTGGCCACTCCCATCAGTGCTGCCCTCCAGTGTTCACTCAGTGGAAGACAAACTGAATTGCATCCAACTGTGGCTGCAATGCATGAAATGAGGAACTGCTGCGGGCTTGTTCTTGCAGAAACCTGGCTTCAGGACAACATCCCATGCACCATCAATGTACAGGCCACGACACTCGGGAACTTGGGCGGTATTATTCATTTTATTTATACATGAATTATTTTGTTATTGTATGTTTTTCTGCTATAACAGTTTTATGTACTGTGTGTACTGTGTGCTGGTTGTGCCTGTTGGTACTGTGTTTTGTACCTTGGCTCCATACAAACACTTTCATTTGACTGTATTCATGTTTGGTTGAATGACAATTAAACTGGAACCTGAACAAATGTAAAGGAGAATGAAATAATGTTACTCTGCAGTAATTGTTACGGTGCCGCATATAAAACAAACATAATAAGATAAACAGAAGAATGAAAAAATGCAAGATAAATACACAAGTATAAATACATAATATAGCTTATATACCTAGATTGATTGGATGTCCATAAAGTGACACTGGGCACGGGAGTGTCTGTACATGAAGTGACTCTGACAGGAAATGATAAAGTAGTGGTGGTGGAAAGAACATAGAACAGTACAGCCCAGAACAGGCCTTACAGCCCACAATGTCGTGCAGCCAACATAATCAAAGACCCCACCCACCCCAGACATTCTCTCTTCCCCCCCTCCTATCGGGCAGAAGATACAAAAGCCTGAAAGCACGTCCCACCAGGCCCAAGGACAGCTTCTACCCCACTGTTATCAGTGAAAGCATGTCCCACCAGGCCCAAGGACAGCTTCTACCCCACTGTTATCAGTGAAAGCACGTCCCACCAGGCCCAAGGACAGCTTCTACCCCACTGTTATCAGTGAAAGCACGTCCCACCAAGCCCATGGACAGCTTCTACCCCACTGTTATCAGTGAAAGCACGTCCCACCGGGCCCAAGGACAGCTTCTACCCCACTGTTATCAGTGAAAGCACGTCCCACCAGACCCAAGGACAGCTTCTACCCCACTGTTATCAGTGAAAGCACGTCCCACCAGGCCCAAGGACAGCTTCTACCCCACTGTTATCAGTGAAAGCACGTCCCACCAGGCCCAAGGACAGCTTCTACCCCACTGTTATCAGTGAGAGCACGTCCCACCAGACCCAAGGACAGCTTCTACCCCACTGTTATCAGTGACAGCACGTCCCACCAGGCCCAAGGACAGCTTCTACCCCACTGTTATCAGTGAAAGCACGTCCCACCAGGCCCAAGGACAGCTTCTACCCCACTGTTATCAGTGAAAGCACGTCCCACCAAGCCCATGGACAGCTTCTACCCCACTGTTATCAGTGAAAGCACGTCCCACCGGGCCCAAGGACAGCTTCTACCCCACTGTTATCAGTGAAAGCACGTCCCACCAGACCCAAGGACAGCTTCTACCCCACTGTTATCAGTGAAAGCACGTCCCACCAGGCCCAAGGACAGCTTCTACCCCACTGTTATCAGTGAAAGCACGTCCCACCAGACCCAAGGACAGCTTCTACCCCACTGTTATCAGTGAGAGCACGTCCCACCAGACCCAAGGACAGCTTCTACCCCACTGTTATCAGTGACAGCACGTCCCACCAGGCCCAAGGACAGCTTCTACCCCACTGTTATCAGTGAAAGCACATCCCACCAGGCTCAAAGACAGCTTCTACCCCATTGTTATCAGTGAAAGCATGTCCCACCAGGCCCAAGGACAGTTTCTACCCCACTGTTATCAGTGAAAGCACGTCCCACCAGGCCCAAGGACAGTTTCTACCCCACTGTTATCAGTGAAAGCATGTCCCACCAGGCCCAAGGACAGTTTCTACCCCACTGTTATCAGTGAAAGCACGTCCCACCAGGCCCAAGGACAGCTTCTATCCCACTGTTATCAGTGAAAGCACGTCCCACCAGGCCCAAGGACAGCTTCTACCCCACTGTTATCAGTGAAAGCACGTCCCACCAGGCCCAAGGACAGCTTCTACCCCACTGTTATCAGTGAGAGCACGTCCCACCAGGCCCAAGGACAGCTTCTACCCCACTGTTATCAGTGAAAGCACGTCCCACCAGGCCCAAGGACAGCTTCTATCCTGCTCTTATAAGAGTCTTGAATGGACCTCTTGAATGATAAGATGGACTCTTGGCTTCACAATCTACCTTGTTGTTTACTCGCACTGCAATTGCTCTGTCGAAAGAACATAGAACCTAGAACATTACAGCACAGTACAGGCCCTTCAGCCCATAATGTTACTCCAAGATTAATCTAACCCTTCCCTCCCACATACTCCTCCAATTTTCTATCATCCCTGTGTCTGTCTAAGAGTCCCTTAAATGTCCCTTATTTATCTGTTTCTACCACCACCCCTGGCAGGGGCTTCCACGTATTCACCACTCTCTGTGTAAAAGCCTGCCTCTGATGCCCCCCATACTTTTCTCCAATCACCTTAAAATTATGCCCTCTTGTATTAGCCATTTCCACCCTGGGGAAAAAGTCACTAGCTGTCCACTCAATCTATGCCTATCATCATCTTGTACACCTCTATTGAGTCACCTCTCATCCTCCTTCACTCCAAAGAGAACCCCCTTCCTCACTCAACCTGTCCCAATAAGGCAAGTTCTCTAATCCATGCAGCATCCTGGTAAATCTCCTCTCTAAAGCTTCCTATAATGAGGTGACCAGAGGTTATAAGGGTATGGATGAAGCTTACGGTCCCATGAAATTCGAAATCCAGCTATTCCTGATGATTCAGGGTGGTCATCTCTTCCCTCAGCCACACACAAAGCACTGGAGAAACTCAGCCGGCCAGGCAGCACCTGGAGTGGAAAATGGACATTTCGAGTCGAGACCCTTCATCGAGATTTGGAAGAAGGAGGGGAGAGGGCCCATATCAATTAGGTGGAGCAAGAGCTGGTGGGGGATAGGTGTGGGGGGGGGGGAATGAAGATAGGCAAGTAAGGGAGGGGAGACTTGGAATGATAGGATGATAGGAGGTCCTGATAAAGGATCTTGGCCTGAAACATCAACTGTTTATTCCATCGGTAGATGCTGCCTGAACTGCTGAGTTGAAGTTCAAGTGTAATTGTCATTCAACCATACACACGTATACAGTACAGTCAAATAAACAGTGTTCCTCCAGGGCCAAGGTGCACAACACAGTCTATACGGTCACACACAGCACATATGGTTAGGATAGCACATACAGTCACAGAATAATATTTGCCCGAGTAGCGTGGCATGAAGATTGACGGTGAATGGCTTGTTGACCTGGAGCCAAGTGTTTGTACAAACAAGCACGCAGCAGTTCCTCATCTCGTGCTGGGTCAGCCGCTGATGAAGGCAATCCAGCTTGTAAGACTGGAGAGTTCCTTCAGCATTTTGTGTGTGTTACCCTGGATTTCCAACATCTGCAGAATCGCTTGTATTTATGAGAAGCCTGGAGGTGAAGGGGGGAAGTGACAAACAGCCAACCAAGATGGGAGAGAACAGTGGACATGGAAGGAGGTGAAGAGGGGATTTCAACCCAAAATATCAACTGTTTATTCCCCTCCATAGATGCTACCTGACCCACAGAATTCCTCCAGCTTTTTGTGTGTGTTGCTCTGGATTTCCAGCATCTGCAGAATCCCTTTATGTCTCACTTCTGCCCTTCTCTCTATCTGCCTCATGAATAATTCAGTGTCTAACTCCGGAGAATCTCTCTGAACCACATGCTTTTAGAAAGGTGCTTTTAATTGAGTTGTTCAACAATTAGAGAGGCCGGAGGTGCCTGATTATCGTCACTGGAGGATCTCAGAAAACCGAATGGCCCTGACAGCTATTTGCATATTATCTAAATCTGTTAGACACTGTGATGCTACAAGCAGCAACGGCAGGCAGGCAGGCATGGTGAAACTGGAACTCGCAGCATTCCGAGTGCATTGATTCTTGTAAATACAATTAAATTAATTGCCATGATCGAGAGAAAGTTATTAAGGTATCAGGTTACCTTGTTGACGTACACAGTCTGTTATTGGCGCACAATTCAACCTCTTCAACACCATCGCCCCAAAAAAGTAAAAATGCATTTCTGATTTTTGGAATTGCTTTCTTACTGAGATGTACTGAGATACAGTGAAGAACTTGTCTTGCCTACTGTTCATTCAGATCGGATCATTACACCGTGCATTGAGGTAGAACAAGGGAAAACAATAACAGGATGCAGAACAAAGAGTCACAGTTACTGAGTAGGTGCAGTGCAGGTAGAGTAGTTAGCACAATGCTATACAACTCGGGGCACTGGAGTTCAGAGTTCAATTCTGACATCATCTGTAAGACCATAAGATACAGGAGCAGAATTAGGCCATTCAGCCCATCAAATCTGCTCCACTATTCCATCATGGCTGATCCTGAAACCCACTCAACCCCAAATACCTGCCTTCTTGTCATATCATTTAATGTCCTGGCCGACCAAGAAACGATCAACTTCCGCCTTAAATATACCCACGGACTTGGCCTCCATCGCAGTCAGTGGCAGAGAATTCCACAGATTCACTACTCTCTGGCTAAAAAAAATTCTCCTTACCTCTGTTCTAAAAGGCTGTGAGGCTGTGCCCTCTAGTTCTGGATACCCCCACTATAGGAAACATCCTCTGTACATACACTCTATGTAGTCCTTTCAACATTTGGTAGGTTTCAAAGAGATCCCCACCCCCCCCAACATTCTTCTAAATTCCAGCGAGTACAGGCCCAAAGCTGCCAAACATGCCTCACATGTTAACCCCTTCATTCCCAGAATCATCCTTGTGAACCTCCTCTGAGCTCTCTCCAATGATAGCACATCCGTTCTGAGGTATGGGGCCAAAACTGGTGACAGTACTCCAAGTGTGGCCTGACTAGTGTCTTATAAAGGCTCAGCATTAGCTCCTTGCTTTCATATTTTGCTCTGGGTGTCAGCTGTGGGAATCCTGGGAATCGTCCAGTCTCCCAAATGGCCTCATCTGCTCCAAGTGCACCGAGATGCAGCTCCTGAGAGACTGTGTTAGGGATCTGTAGCTGGGGCTTGATGACCTACAGCTTATTAGGGAGACAGAACGGGGGATAGCTAGGAGCTACAGGGAATTGGTCACCCTGAGGCTGCAGGAGTTAGACAAGTGGGTGACAGTCAGGGAAGGGAAGAGCTCAGATGGTCGAGAGCACCCCTGTGGCCATCCCCCTCAGTAATCGTTATCTCGTTTTGGATGCAGTTGAGGGAGATGACTTGACAGAGTGTCTCTGACACTGAGCCTGGTTCTGTGGTGTAGAAGGGAGAGAAGAAGATGAGGAATGTGGTAGTCATAGGGGGTATTCTATAGTGAGGAGAACAGACAGGAGGTTCTGTCAGCCTGATAGAGGTACCCTCATGGTGTGTTGCCTCCCAGGTACCAGGGTACGGGATGTCTCAGATTGGGTGCAGAGTATTCTGAAGGGAGAGGGTGAACAGCCAGAAGTCTTATTACACGTTGGTATCAATGACATAGGTAGAAAATGGAGGATGTCATGAAGAGAGAATTCAGGGAGTTGGGTAGGAAGCTGAAAAGCAGGACCTCCAGGGTAGTAATCTCAGGATTGCTGCCTGTGCCATGTGCTAATGAGTGCAAGAATAGCATGATCAGGCATATTAATGTGTGGCTGAGAGACTGGTGTAGGGGGCAGGGCTTCGGGTTCCGGGATCATTGGGGCCACTTCTGGGGGAGGGACAACCTGTACAAAATGAACGGGTTATACCTGAACCCAAAGGGGTCCAATATCCTAGCAGGCAGGTTTTATAGAGAATTAGGGAGGGTTTAAACTAATTGGCAGGGGGATGGGAAGTGGAGTGATAGGGCTGAGGAAAGGGCAAACAGAAATAAATCAAAGATAGCGTGCAACAGAGATGATAGAAAGGACAGGCAGGAGATGAGGCATAACCACAGCCAGTGGGATGAGTTACAGGGCAATTGAGGCATGGTGCAGTTAAAACTGAAAGCAACAAATACTGGACTGAAAGTGTTATATTTGAATGCACACAGCATGAGAAATAAAATGGACAATCTTGAAATTCAGCTACAGATTGGCAGGTATGACGTCATGGCCATCTCTGAAACTTAGCTAAAGGATGGCTGCCATTGGGAGCTGAATATTCAAGGATATACAATATATCAGAAAGATAGGTTAGTAGGCAGAAGGGGTGGTGTGGCCCTGTGTATAAGAAATAACATTAAATCATTGGAAAGAGATGACATAGCACTGGAAGGTGTAGAGTCTGTATGGGTTGAGTTAAGAAATGGAAGGGTAAAAGGACCCTAATGGCAGGTGTATACAGGCCTCCAAACAGCAGCTGGGATGTGGATTACAAATTACAGCAGGAGACAGAAACGGCGTGTCAGAAGGGCAATGTCATGATAATCGTCGGGGATTATGAAAGTGAATTGGGAAAACCAGGCCAGTACTGGACCTCAAGAGAAAGAATTTGTAGAATGTCTAAGGGATGGCTTTTTAGAACAGCTTGTTGTTGAGCCCACTAGGGGATCGGCTGTGCTGGATTGGGTGTTGTGCAATGACCCCGAGGTGATAAGAGAGCTTAAGCTTAAGGAACCCTTAGGGAACAGTGATCACAATACGATCCAACACACTCAAAATGCTGCTGTGTTCCACCAGCATTTTGTGTGCATTGCTTGAATTTCCAGCATCTGCAGATTTCCTTGTGTTTGACAATATGATCCAGTTCACTTTGAAATTTCAGAAGGAGAAATTAAATTCCAATGTGTCAGTATTTCAGTGGAATAAAGGAAATTACAATGGCATGAGAAGGGAACTGGCCAGAGTTGACTGGAAAGAGACACGAGCAGGAAGGACAGCAGAGCAGCAATGGCTGGAGTTGCTGCGAAAAATGAGGGAAGTGCAAGACAGATATATTCCAAATAAGAAGAAATTTTCAAAGGGAAGAAGGACACCACTGTGGCTGACAAGTGAAGTCAGAGCCAAAGTAAAAGCAAAAGAGAGGGCATACAAGGAAGCCAAAGCCAGCGGGAAGATAGAGGATTGGGAAGCTTTTAAAAACTTGCAGCAGGAAACTAAGAAGGTCATTAGGAAGGAAAAGATGAAATATGAAAGGAAGCTGGCGAATAATATCAAAAAAGATACTAAAAGCTTTTTTAAGTATCTAAAGGGTAAAAGAGAATCCAGGGTAGATATGGGACCAATACAAACTGACGCTGAAGATATTGTAATGAGAGATGCAGAGATGTCAGAGGAACTGAATGCGAATTTTGTATCAGTCTTCACAGTGGAAGACATCTGCAGTATACCGGACATTCAAGAGTATCAGAGAGGTGAAGTATGTGCTGTGAAAATTACAACTGAGGAGGTGCTTAGGAAGCTTAATGGTCTGAGGGTGGATAAATCTCCTGGACCTGGTGGATTGCACCCTCAGGTTCTGAAGGAAGTAGTTGGAGAGATTGCAGAGCCATTAACGATGATCTTTCAAGAATCGATAGATTCTGGCATTGTACCAGATGACTGGAAAATTGCAAATGTTACTCTGCTATTTAAGAAGGGTGGGAGGCAGCAGAAAGGAAACTATAGACCTGTTAGCCTGACTTTAGTGGTTGGGAAGTTGCTGGAATCAATTGTTAAGGATGAGATTACGGAGTACCTGGAGGCACACAACAAGATTGGGCAAAGCCAGCATGGTTTCCTGAAAGGAAAATCCTGCCTGATTAACCTAATGCAATTTTTTGAGGAAGTTACAAGCAGGAGACAAAGGAGATGCAGTGGATGTGGTGTACTTGGATTTTCAGAAGGCCTTTGACAAGGCTGCTTAGCAAGATAAGAGCCCGTGGTATTACAGGGAAGTTACTACTGTGAGTAGAACATTGGCTGGTCGGCAGAAAACAGGGAGTGGGAATAAAGGGATCCTGTTCTGGCTGGCTGCCGGTTACCAGTGGAGTTCCACAGGGATCGGTGTTGGGACCGTTACTTTTTGCAATGTATGTGTGGTGAACTAGATATACCTGTCTGACTGCTCCTGTGGCTCCTCCCACAGACCCTGCTGACTGCTCCTGTGGCTCCTCCCACAGACCCTGCTGACTGCTCCTGTGGCTCCTCCCACAGACCCCTGTATAAAGGCGACTGTGGTCTGCTGCTCTCCCTCATTTTCCCAGGATGTAGTGTTGTTCTTCAGTCAATAAAAGCCGATATCTCACTTCCTAAGTCTCAGCGTGAGTTATTGATGGTGCATCAGTATGGCAATGACTTGGACTACAGTATTAATAGATCTGTGGCTAAATTTGCCGATGATACAAAGATAGGTGGAGGAGTGGGTAGTGTTGAGGAAACAGAGAGTCCTCCATGTTCAGGGGTTCAACTCAGGACTAACAACCCAAACGGGTCAAACAAAGCTGTTATGGAAACTGCAATGAAGAATCCTTCTACATCTGAGTGTGACGGTATTCCTGAGTCTCCTCCCGGGATTTGCATATCTGCAGAAATGAGGACCGCCAACCACACCTGGGACACAACAGGGAAAATGCCCAAGGACAGACAGAGATGAAGGTCCATCATTGCTGACCTAAACACCAGTAAGTGTGGCAGGGCATCAATAACCAAGAACATTAGGAGAGAGCACCAGTAAACGGGGGAACTGCGGTGAGCAATAGTCAATGGCAGTACCCTCGGAAGCATTAATGTACAGAGAGATCTTGTGGGGCATCCACAGTTCTCCGAAAGAGACAATGTAAAGAATGTGCACGGTATTCTTGCCTTCATCTTTTGAGGCATTGAGTATAAAAAGAGGGAAGTGGTTGGAGCCTTTGATTCCGCCGGCTGTTTCACTGAGGCAGTGAGAAGTGTAGACAGAGTCCGTGGAGGGGAGGCTGGTTTCCATGATGTGTTGAGCTGTGTCCACATCTCTCTGTGGTTTCTGATGGCCATGGGGAGAGCACAACTGTAGTAAGCTGTGCTATATCTGGATAGGATTCATCTACTCCACTTATTGTTGCCCCACCAGATCCCCTTCCCCATTGGTCCCACCTGCCCCACAGCTCTCCAAATGGATCCCATTATCAGTTTCCACCAATTATTGCGCTGATTACCATGTGCCAAGAAAATGCTATCTTGCAGGGTAAGTCATGGACTATTTTCTAACCGAGAACATTCAAAAATCAGTGGTGCAAAATGACTTGTGAGTCCTCGTGCAGGAAGGTTGACGTAAAGGTTGAGTCAGCGGTGAGGAAGGTTCATTTCAAGAGGACTCGAATATCAGAGCAAGGATGTAATGTTGAGGCTTTATAAGGCATTGGTCAGAGTGCACTTAGAATATTGTGAGCAGTTTTGGGCCCCTTGTCTGAGAAAGGATGTGTTAGCATTGGAGAGGGTCCAGTGGAGATTCACAAGAATGATTTTGGGAATGAAAGGGTTAATGTATGAGGCGTGTTTGATGGCTCTAGTTCTGTACTCACTGGAGTTTAGAAGAATGAAGGGGATCTCAAATACTGAAAGGCCTAGATAGAGTGCTTGTAGAGAGGACGTTTCCTATAGTGGGGGAGGCTAGGACCAGAGGGCACAACCTCAGAATAGGGGAACGTACATTTGGAACAGAAATTAGGAGGAATTTCTTTATCCAGAGAGTGGTGAATCCATGGAATTCATTGCCACAGACAGCAGTGGAGGTCAAGTCATTGGGTATATTTAAAGTGGAGATTGATAGATTCTTGATTAGTCAGGGCGTCAAAGGTTACGGGGAGAAATCAGAAGAATGGGGTTGAGATAATAAGTCAGCCGTGATGGAATGACAGAGCAGACTTGATGGGCCGAATGGCCTAATGTTTCCCATGCTTTAATTCCTTATGGTCTGTCTCAGCTCTCCACTGCTCCTTACTCTGGTCATTGCACCTTCCCACTCTCAATCCTGATACGTGGTCTGAACCCAAAATATCGATGGTTCCTCTCCTTCACCACCACTCCCGCTGACTTCCTCCAGCAGACAGGATGTTCTCCAGCTCCAACGTCTGCCATCTCGAGAGTCTTTAGAAGATGCTACGTGGATTTATTTGATACATTGACAGCGGGTCTCAGATCTGCATGCAATTGATATGCCAGTGATCTGGTCGCCCCTCCTGTGAATGCACAGCCTGTGATGAAATCTAATTATTGCCAATCTAAACTAAAAAGGAGCAATTGATATTCTCTCGTCTTGCACGAACAGTTGGTCTTTTTATTGCTAATAAGATTGAATTGCTGCTATTTCCCAGGTTAATGTTGCAATTATCTCATTCAGGCTCTGAGTTTGAAGTTTTCAGGACATTAATGGTACTCTTACCACTCTCACAGAGATGATTAGCTGCTTCCCTCAATTGTATCCGTGAATCAGTCGTGAGGCAAAAATCCCCAAGAAAAAGGAAGGAGCGACTGTCCTTCCCAGAGTGCATTCTCAAGGATGAAGGATCAGCTTTGCTGTGGTGTGTTGGCAAGGCACCAAACAAAAGGCAATACTTAACAATTGTTCTTCAACTGTTTGTTCATTTCCATAGACGCTGCCTGACCCGCTGAGTTTCTCCAGCAATTGTGTGTGTGTTGTTCTGGATTTCCAGCATCTGCAGATTTTCTCTTGTGTTTATAAAACTGAACAATTATAAAAGATTTTAAAAATTATATAAAAATAAAGCTAGAGGTTAAAGTGCTGATATGGAATAAAATGTGCATAAACATAAACACCAGTGTGTATTTACAATGTGAACAGCATTGAGAGGATCAGAGGGATTGTATCTCTACAATCCTTCAGGGACATTTACCAGGAGCCAGCCCTCAGTATTATCAAGGATCCCACACATCCATCCAGCATCCTCTTTGACTTTCTCCCATCAGACTCTGATGCATAAAACAAGGACAGTCAATGGGGAAACGTTCCTTCCCTCAGGCCATGAGGCTTCTGAAATCCATTCGAAAGATCACTGCTCTGTAATTTACAATATTTAATTTATGCACTTTGCTTTGTTTGTTTATGTGTAATCCACCTGTAGATTTCACCCTGACTTTCATAAGTTATTGTGTGTTATGTGTTTTATGCAGTGCTTTACACCCTGGTTCAGAGAAACATCTCTTTTGACGGAATACATGTATTTAGTTAAATGAGAATAAATTTGAATTGACCTGACTTGACTTAATAAACAGTGGTTTAAAGTGTTTACAGTGCAGTGTGCTAATAGAGAGGGTGGGGGCTCATTAGCATGGATAATCAGAATCACACACACAAAATGCTGGAGGAAATCAGCAACTCGGGCAGTATCTATGGAAAAGTCGACGTTTTGGGTTGGGAACGTTCATTGGGACTGAGAAGGGAGGCAGAAGATGCCTGAATAAGAAGGTAGGAGGAGGGGAAGGAAGACAAGCTAGAAGGTGATAGCTGAAGCCAAGGTAGGTGGGGAAGTGTTGGGGGGGGTGGGAATGAAGTAAGAAGCTGGGAAGTGATAGGTGGAAAAAGTAAAGGACTGAAGAAGAAGGAATCTGATAGGAAAGGAGAGTGGACCATGGGAGAAAGGGAAGGAGGAGAGACACAAGGGGTAAGAGTTACTGTCACCTTCCTGTCAGCTAGAACCAGTCTGACCATTCTCCTCTGACCTCTCTTGTTAACAAGGCATTTTTCACTCCCAGAACTGTCACTCACTGGATGTTTCTATGTTTTTGCACCATTCTCTGTAAATTCTAGAGACTGTTATGTGTGAAAATCCCAGGAGATCAGCAGTTTCTGAGATACTCAAACCACCCCGTCTGGCACCAATAATTATTCCAGAGGCAAGGTCACTTCTTTCAGACCATTAGATACAGGAGCATAATTAGGCCATTTGGCCCATCGAGTTCGCTCCACTGTTTCATCGTGGCTGATGCATTTCCCTCCAGGCTCCTATCTCCTGCCTTCACCCCATATTCCTTTTGCCTTGACCAATCAAGAATCTATCGACCTCTGCCTTAAATACACATAAAGACTTGGCCTCCACAGCTGCCCGTGGCAAAGAATTCCACAGATTCACCACTCTCTGGCCAAAGAAATTCCTCCTCATCTCCGTTCTAAAGGACACCCTTTATTCTGAGGCTGTGTCCTCTGATCTTGGACTCTCCCACCATAGAAAACATCCTCTCCACATCCACTTTATGAAGGCCTTTCAGCATTCGATAGGTTTCAGTGAGGTCACCCCTCATTCTTCTGAATTCTAGTGAATACAGACCCAGAACCACCAAATACTTTTCATATGACGAACCATTCAATCCTGGAATCATTTTCGTGAACTTCCTCTGAACCCTCTCCAGTTCCAACACATCCTTTCTAAGATAAGAGGCCTAAAACTGCTAGATTCTACTGCTTTATATTCTGGTCTTTTTGAGATGAGTACTAACATTGCATTTGCCTTCCTCCACCATGGACTCAACCAGCAAGTTAACTTTTGTCTATCAGATTGTTTCTTCAAATAATTCCAACAGATCTGTCAGGCAAGAATTTCCCTTGAGGAAACCATGTTGACCACGGCCTATTTTATCATTTACCTCCAAGATGCCCGAATCAATCGACTCCAACATCTTCCCAACATCACTGAGGTCTGACTAAATGGCTAATCATTTCCTTTCTTCTGCCTCGCTCCCTCCTTGAAGAGTGGAGTGACATGTGCAATTTTCCAGTCTTCCGGAACCATTCCAAAATCTAATGATTCTTGAAAGATTATTACTAATACCTCCACAATCTCTTCAGGTACCTCGTTCAGAACGCTGGGGTGTACACCATCTGGTCCAGGTGACTTATCCATCAGGCTTGTTTTACCCTTGCAGTTCCTTAGCTCTATCCACAATGATTCAACGTTTTCTGATCTTATGTCACCTCTTTCTAACGATTTCATTTCATTTTTTACCAACAGAGCAACTCTAACCCCTCTGCCTTCCTGCCTGTCCTTTTGATACAATATGTATCCCTGGATATTAAGGTCACAGTTAGATAAGTTTCCCATGAACCTTCTCACTAGTTATGGTAACTTCACACACTTCATGCCCCCTGACACCGGGAACTTCCACCACACTGCTCGTGTCTTCCACAGTGAAGACTGATGTAAAATACTTCATCAATTCAGCCGCTATTTTGTAGTCCCCCATTACTAACTTCCTAGCATCATTTTCCAGCAGTCCGATATACTCTCTCACCTCTTTTTTACACTTTACGTATTGGAAGAAACATTTGGTATCTTCTTTAATATTATTGGTTAACTTACTTTCATATTCCACCTTTACATTCGTAATGATGTTTTTAGTTATCTTCTGTTGGTATTTAAAAGGTTCCCAATCTGTAACCTCCCACTAACTTTTGCTCTATTATATGCCTCCCCTGCAATCTCGGTGTGTCTACCTCCGGTCCATCACCTCTTCATTCTCCCTGATGAGTTTAAGGCCACAGAGCTGCAGATCCAGTTCCTTAACATGTTCTCTCAGGCCCTGTAGCTCGGTACACCTGGTGCAGGTGTGTTATCCGGGAGACCTCCAGCCTGCCGGACTTCCCACATCCCACGTGCAGTACAGAACACTACCCCTGGAGCCATCCTCACTACACTGTGTACGAACAGAGAGCGAGAAACTTACCCCACCCAAGCCAAGCCTGGTGAGCCAAAGACTAGCCCACTCCAAAGCAATGGAGACTCCAGGAATGGCTGTTGTGTTGTTTTTATCGGCCCTTTCTTATGAATCCCATTTGTGGATTGGTTGCTCCTCAACTCAGAGAACCAGCCGCGAAACTCTGCCTTTGAAATCTCAATTGCTGCTCTGGTTAAAAAGTAGTTCTTCTGGATATTTCTTCCCAATTCTGATGTTTGGTCTGAGCAAGAGCTGAACCTCCTGACCGTGTCTGCACACTTTTATACATTGTGTTTACTTGTTATTTATTTATTTAGATATACAGTGTGGAACAGGCCCATTCTGGCCCATTGAACCATGTTGCTAGCAACCCTCCAGTTAGCCCAAACTCAATTACAGAATAATTACAATGACCAATTAACCTACTAGCAAGTGCATCTTTGGAATTGCTGCCACATGATTGGCTGATTTGATATTTACATTAATGAATAGGTGTACGGGTGTACCTAATCAAGTGGAAACATGGAAATATACAGTGAGAAGTGTCATTTGTGTTATAACCGACACAACCTAGGGGAAGCCCGCAAGTCGCTGTGCATCCCAATGCCAACATCCCACGACGTTCAGCAGAACAAAACAGCAAAACAAACCCCATTCCTCCCACCCACTCACACACATAGTCAGGCCTCCAACCCTGAGACAGACCTTCAGTCCTTTGCAGACATCCGGCTTCCAACTTCAGACTTCACCAACCTCAGGCTCAGCTGATCACCAGTTTGATCTCAGGTCTCATCTTCAAGACACAAACCAATACCTGACCCTGACAACATGGGATTCATCGGTTTCCTCATGACTTCATCAGGCCTCTACTTCCGAACCTGCTGACCTCTGAACTCGGAGCTTTGCCCTCTGGATATTACCAACCTATGAGTATCAGATTCTCAATGAGCATGAACTTGATCTTGAAGCTGGGAGGCGGGTGGACTGGAACCTGTTGTTGTTGGTGGTAATGATTTGCCATTGGATGTTTGTGACTGCGATGTTGGAGGTGGTGTTAAGGATGTTGCTGTTTTTGCTGCTGTCACTGTTGGGTGGGCTTCTTTTTGTTCGTCTTCCTGCTCTTGTGATTAACATTGACAGTCGTTGGGTTGCTATGGGTTTTGTTGTTCCTGTCAGGAGTGTTGCTGCAGCAAGGCAGGTACGCAGAGGGGAGGGGAGGGGACCCACGGAGGTACGCAGAGGGGAGGGGAGGGGAGGGGACCACCAACACGGAGGTACGCAGAGGGGAGGGGAGGGGACCACCAACACGGAGGTACGCAGAGGGGAGGGGAGGGGACCACCTACACGGAGGTACGCAGAGGGGAGGGGAGGGGACCACCAACACGGAGGTATGCGGAGGGGAGGGGAGGGGACCACCAACACGGAGGAATGCGGAGGGGAGGGGAGGGGACCACCAACACAGAGGTACGCGGAGGGGAGGGGAGGGGACCACCAACACGGAGGAATGCGGAGGGGAGGGGAGGGGACCACCAACACAGAGGTACGCGGAGGGGAGGGGAGGGGACCACCTACACGGAGGTGCGCAGAGGGGAGGGGAGGGGACCACCTACACGGAGGTGCGCAGAGGGGAGGGGAGGGGACCACCTACACGGAGGTGCGCAGAGGGGAGGGGAGGGGACCACCAACACGGAGGTACGCAGAGGGGAGGGGAGGGGACCACCTACACGGAGGTACGCAGAGGGGAGGGGAACACCAACACGGAGGTACGCGGAGGGGAGGGGAGGGGACCACCAACACGGAGGTACGCGGAGGGGAGGGGAGGGGACCCCCACACGGAGGTACGCAGAGGGGAGGGGACCCACGGAGGTACGCAGAGGGGAGGGGAGGGGACCACCAACACGGAGGTACGCAGAGGGGAGGGGAGGGGACCACCAACACGGAGGTACGCAGAGGGGAGGGGAGGGGACCACCAACACGGAGGTACGCGGAGGGGAGGGGAGGGGACCCCCACACGGAGGTACGCAGAGGGGAGGGGACCCACGGAGGTACGCAGAGGGGAGGGGAGGGGACCACCAACACGGAGGTACGCAGAGGGGAGGGGAGGGGACCACCAACACGGAGGTACGCAGAGGGGAGGGGAGGGGACCACCAACACGGAGATACGCGGAGGGGAGGGGAGGGGAGGGGACCCACGGAGGTACGCAGAGGGGAGGGGAGGGGAGGGGACCACCAACACGGAGGTACGCAGAGGGGAGGGGAACACCAACACGGAGGTACGCGGAGGGGAGGGGAGGGGACCACCAACACAGAGGTACGCGGAGGGGAGGGGAGGGGACCCCCACATGGAGGTACGCGGAGGGGAGGGGAGGGGACCACCAACACGGAGGTACGCAGAGGGGAGGGGAACACCAACACGGAGGTACGCGGAGGGGAGGGGAGGGGACCACCAACACAGAGGTACGCGGAGGGGAGGGGAGGGGACCCCCACATGGAGGTACGCGGAGGGGAGGGGACCACCAACACGGTGGTACGCGGAGGGGAGGGGAGGGGACCACCAACACGGAGGTACGCGGAGGGGAGGGGAGGGGACCACCAACACAGAGGTACGCGGAGGGGAGGGGAGGGGACCCCCACATGGAGGTACGCGGAGGGGAGGGGACCACCAACACGGAGGTACGCGGAGGGGAGGGGACGGGAACCCCACACGGAGGTACGCGGAGGGGAGGGGACCACCAACACGGAGGTACGCGGAGGGGAGGGGAGGGGACCACCAACACGGAGGTACGCGGAGGGGAGGGGAGGGGACCACCAACACAGAGGTACGCGGAGGGGAGGGGAGGGGACCCCCACATGGAGGTACGCGGAGGGGAGGGGACCACCAACACGGTGGTACGCGGAGGGGAGGGGAGGGGACCACCAACACGGAGGTACGCGGAGGGGAGGGGACGGGAACCCCACACGGAGGTACGCGGAGGGGAGGGGAGGGGACCACCAACACGGAGGTACGCGGAGGGGAGGGGACGGGAACCCCACACGGAGGTACGCGGAGGGGAGGGGACCACCAACACGGAGGTACGCGGAGGGGAGGGGACGGGAACCCCACACGGAGGTACGCGGAGGGGAGGGGACCACCAACACGGAGGTACGCGGAGGGGAGGGGAGGGGACCACCAACACGGAGGTACGCGGAGGGGAGGGGAGGGGACCCCCACATGGAGGTACGCGGAGGGGAGGGGACCACCAACACGGTGGTACGCGGAGGGGAGGGGAGGGGACCACCAACACGGAGGTACGCGGAGGGGAGGGGACGGGAACCCCACACGGAGGTACGCGGAGGGGAGGGGAGGGGACCACCAACACGGAGGTACGCGGAGGGGAGGGGACGGGAACCCCACACGGAGGTACGCGGAGGGGAGGGGAGGGGACCACCAACACGGAGGTACGCAGAGGGGAGGGGAGGGGACCCCCACACGGAGGTACGCGGAGGGGAGGGGAGGGGACCACCAACACGGAGGTACGCAGAGGGGAGGGGAGGGGACCACCTACACGGAGGTACGCGGAGTGGAGGGGAGGGGAGGGGACCACCTACACGGAGGTACGCGGAGTGGAGGGGAGGGGAGGGGAGGGGAGGGGAGGGGACCACCAACACGGAGGTACGCGGAGGGGAGGGGACCACCAACACGGAGGTACGCGGAGCGGAGGGGAGGGGAGGGGACCACCTACACGGAGGTACGCGGAGGGGAGGGGAGGGGAGGGGAGGGGAGGGGAGGGGAGGGGAGGGGAGGGGAGGGGACCACCAACACGGAGGTACGCGGAGGGGAGGGGAGGGGACCACCAACACAGCATCGAGTTGTGGTCTCTGTCATGATCAAGGCTCAGACTTAGTTGTTTTTTAATTTGTAGGGAGAGTTTTGGGGACAGAGGCAGGAGATACAGGTCAGGTTAGGGTTTAGGATTTTGGTTTTTATGTTATTAGGTCATTGAGCTCTCTTCCAGGGAAGGTGGGACCTGTACAGATGGAATGGTTTGCACCTGAACTGGAGGGGAACTAATACCCTAGCGGGAAGGTTTGTTAATGCTGCACGGTGGGGTTTAAACCATAGCTGCAGGGGGATGGGAACCAGAGTGCCAGAACAGTTAGTGGAGAGACTGTGGAGGCAGAAGTTGGTAAGACCTCAGACAAAGTTAAGAATCAAAAGGTTGAGCACAGTGCAACAAAATCGAAAAAGGTGAATACAGGACCAATGGTGTTGTATCTGAATGAGCACGGTATACGGAATAAGGTAGAAGAACTTGCAGCACAGTTGCCGATTGGCAGGTTTGATGTTGTAGCATCACTGAATGATGGCTGAAAGATTATAGCTGGGAGCTTAATGTCCAAGGATACACATTGAATCGAAAGGACAGACAGGAAGGCAGAGGGGGTGGTGTTGCTCTGTTGGTAAAAAATGGAATCAAATCATTAGAAAGAGGTGACAGAGGGTCAGAAGACGTTGAATCGTTGTGGATAGAGCTAAGGAACTGCAAGGATAAAACGAGCCTGATGGGAGTGGTATACAGACCCCCCCCCCCCCCCAAACAATAGTGAGGCTGTGGTCTACAGTTATAAAAAGAGATAAAAAATGTGTGCCAAAAGGGCGATGTTAAAATAGTCATGGGGGTTTCAATATGCAGGTAGACTGGGAAAATCAGGTTTGTGCTGGATTCCTGAAAGGGAAATTTCTAGAGTACCATTGAGATAGTGTTTTAGAGCAGCTCGTGGTTGAGCCCACTAGAGGATCACCTATTCTGGATTGGGTGTTGTGCAATGAACCGGAATTGATTAGAGAGCTTAAGGTAAAGGACCTTTAGGGGAAAGTGATCATAATATGATCAAACTCACCCCGAAATTTGAGAAGGGGGAGCTAAAGTCAGATGTATCAGTATTACAGTGGAGTAAAGGGAATTACAGAGGCATGGGAGAGGAGTTGGCTAGAATTGACTGAAAAAGGACACTGGCAGGGATGATGGCAGAGCAGCAATGGCTGGAATTTCTGGAAGCAACTCAGAAAGCACATGATATATACACCTTAAAGAGGAAGAATATTCTGAAGGAAAGATGACACAACCATGGCTGACAAGAGAAGTCAAAGCCAACATAAAAGCCAAAGAGAGGGCATATAATAGAGCAAAAATTAGTGGGAAGTTAGAGGATTGAGAAGCTTTTAAAAACCAACAGAAGGCAGCTAAAAAAAACCCATTTAGAATGTAAAGATGGAATACAAAAATAAACCAGACAGTAATATTGAAGAGGATACCAAAAGATTCTTCAAAAACATAAAATGTAAAAGAGAGGTGAGAGTGGACGTCGGACAACTGCAAAACAATGCTGGAGAGGTAGTAATGGAGGACAATGAACTAGCGGACAAACTGAATAAGTATTTGCCTCAGTCTTCACTGTAGTCTTCTACTATGTGATGGAAGCTCCAGGTGTCAGAGAGCATGAAGTGTATGAAGTCACCATAACTAGAGAGAAGGTTCTTGGGAAACTGAAAGGTCTGAAGGTAGATAAGTCACCTGACCTGAGGGTTCTGAAAGAGGTGCCTGAAGAGATCGTGGAGGTATTGTTAATGATCTTTCAAGAATCACTAGATTCTGAAGCTCTTCCAAAAGGCAGAAAAATTACAAATGTCACTCCACTCTTCAAGAAGGGAGAGAGACAGAAGAAAGGAAACTATAGGCCAGTTAGTCTGACCTCAGTGGTTGGGAAATTGCTGGAGTTGATTGTTTAGGATAGTGGTCACCAACCTTTGTAAGTCCAAGATCCCCTACCTCGGGCTTAGTGAAAGGCAAGATCGACCCTAAATCGGTTAGTTACACGCATGCGCACCAGGCAGAAAAGACCAGAAGTAAAACCCTGCAACCCGGAAGTAGAAATAATGTATGAACAACAGGGGTCACCACCCTTTTTTGCACCATGGACCGGTTTAATATTGACAATATTCTTGCAGACCGGCCGACGGGGGTGGTGAGGGGGGTAGTGGGATTTTAAACACGACCGAAATACAGCGATACTCAAAGCAGGTTCCTTATGTCCAGTCTATTCCGCATTTATTTTTCGTGGTTATCAGCACTTGCTTCTGTCCCACGCTGCTCACGTTTTTTTCCGCTGAAAAAACTCAGTGGGTTTGCCGTTAAGAGCAGGGTGCTTGGACTCAGGGTACCGAAGCAGTTTTGAGGGCTTCATTGCCTCATTAGACAGCCTCCAGGCCCAAACTCCAGCCTCCCGCCCACCCACCGCCAGACGCCTTGGCCAGGTGCGGCTGGTCGTGGGTGGGGTGAGAGGACAAGCTGAGGGCCAGAGGTCCCCGTACCGGGGCCATGGCAGTCGCAGTCCGGACAGAGCGACCGACCAAGCGAGGAGTATGACAGGGTGCGCGCCCGCCCCGCCCCGCCCCCCCCATAGGATCTATCGGTGACAAAAGTTTGTTTCAGTAGATCGCAGCAAGGTAGCTGCTCTGCCAAATTAGGTCGTCTGCGAATATTTTAGCACCGGGTTCTCCACAAACATTTGGTGTGGTGAACAGGTTCAGAGGCGGCGCCAATCTGTCCGCGTTCCAGGCCAGTATTAACGGCACTTCTCACTGGCTGCGCGAGGCCAACCAGTGATCCCTGGCGCGAGGGTATCACTGCGTTTAGGCGACTGATGACCTCACGTAGGTAATGACCTCGCATATGTTCAAGTTCAATAGTGGATGTGACAGGGAATGAGGAAAGGTGGAGCTGGCTCATATCATTTCATATCGCCAAATCATATCGTTTCCTCGTGGCCCGGTGGTTGGGGACCACTGAAGTACACTGTGTAGTGCGTGGCGGGGGAGCCTCACGCATGCGCACTGGGCAGAAAGAACGGAACTAAAACCCCGCAACCCGGAAACAATCTCTCAACAGTATTTGTGTATTTATTTTTCATTTTGTTCGGGATCTACTGGGAAAGTCTCAAAGATCGACGGGTTGGCGACCACTAGTTTAGGATATGGTTTTGGGATGCTTGGAAGCACATGATAAAATAGACTGTAGTCAGCATGGTTTCCTCAAGGGAAAATCTTGCCTGACAGTCTGTTGGAATTCTTTGAAGAAATAACAAGCTGGATAGACAAAGGAGATTTGGTGGATGTGTACTTGGATTTTTTGAGCACCTTTGACAAAGTGCCATACATGAAGCTGCTTAATGGCTACAAGCCCATGGATTTACAGGAAAGATTCTAGCATGGATAAAGCAGTGGCTGATTGGCAGGAGGCAAAGAGTGGGAATAAAGGGAGTCTTTTCTGACTGGCTACTAGTGACTGATGGTGTTCCACAGGGGTCTGTGTTGGGACCGATTCTTTTTACGCTATATGTCAGTGATTGGCATGATGGATTTGCTGGCTTTGGTGAAAAGTTCACAGATGGTATGTAGATACCTGGAGGGGCAGGTAGGTTTGAGGAGGTAGAGAGGCTACAGAAGGGCTTAGATAGATCAGGAGAATGGGCAAAGAAGTGGCAGATGGAATACAGTGTCGGGAAGTGAATGGTCATGCACTTTGGTAGAAGAAATGAAAAGGTTGACTTTTCTAAATGGAGAGAAAATACAAAAAACTGAGGTGCAAAGAGGCTTGGGAGTCCTTGTGCAGGATTCCCTAAAGGTTAAGTTGCAGGTTGAGTCTGTGGTGAGGAAGGCAAATGGAATGTTAGAATGCATTTCAAGAGGACTATAATATAAAAGCAAGAATGTAATGTTGAGACTTTATAAAGCACTGGGGAGGTCTCATTTGGAGTATTGTGAGCAGTTTTGAGCCCTTTATCTTAGAAAGGATATGCTGAAACTGGAGAGGGTTCAAAGGAGGTTCATGAAATTGTTTCCGGGATTGAATGGCTTGTCATATGAGAAGCGTTTGATGGCTCTGGGCCTGTATTCACTGAAATTCAGAAGAATAATGAGTGACCTCATTGAAACCTATCAAATGGTGAAAGGGCTTGATAGAGTGGATGTGGAGAGGATGTTTTCTATGGTGGGAGAGTCTAAGACCAAAGGACACAACATCAAAATAGAGTGGCGTTCTTTTGGAATGGAGATGAGGAGGAATTTCTTTAGCCAGAGAGTAGAGAATCTGTGGAATCCTTTGCCTCAGGAAGGCCAAGACTTTCTGTACATTTAAGATAGAGGTTGATAGATTCTTGGATACAGGGAGAAGGCAGGAGACTGGGGCTGAGAGGAAAATTGGATCAGCCATGATTGAATGGTGGAGAAACTCAGAGCCAAATGGCCCATTTCTGCTCTTGTGGTCTTAGGGATGGGAATGTGGAGGAGTTAGTAGTCATATTAGGGTTTAGGGACAGGGATAAGGAGGAGTTAGAGGTCAGACTAGGGTTTAGGGGCAGGGATGCAGTAAGCTAGAGGTCGGACTGGGGTTTAGGGACAGGGACATGGAGGTGTTAGAGGCCAGGGCTCTGCTCTGCACTCTACACTTGAAGAGCAGCCAGGTGGACATGGGGCAAAGCCTGGACCACTGCTCCACATTCGAAAGGTCCGTGATATGGACGTGCAATGAAGGACTTCTGTGGATGTTGGGTTGTCCCAGGTTGGTGAATGTCGTGCAAGATAGAGGCAGGAAGTCCAGTAAGTTGGCACGCTTGGAGTTTGAAGTGTAGTGTCCCGTCATCAGTTGGTCTAGGGGTCAGAAGCAAAGATGGCGGCCTGGTGGTGGCTGAATTCTGCAGATGGGAGGCCTGCTCTGGAGTTGGAGGACTGTCCTTGTCTGGTGGGTGGGAGGAGGGGGGCCTGCTTTGTTATTGTTTGCTTGCAATGATTCTGTTTGGTGAACATTGTGGACAATCTATGCTGGTGCTGGAATGTGTGGCAAAACTTGCAGGCTGCCCCCAGCACATCCTCGGTTGTGTTTGTTGTTAATGCAAACCATGAATTTCACTGTATGTGGTATCACCTTATATTATGTGCCCTGTTGTATGATGTGGGCAATCATCGTCTCATGGCCATGGTTGTCCTTGGCAAATTTTTCTACAGAAGTGGTTTGCCATTGCCGCCTTCTGGGCAGTGTCCTTACAAAATCCTAGCCGTTATCAAAACTCTTCAGAGATTGTCTGTCTGGTGTCAGTGGTCACATAACCAGGACTTGTGATCTGCACCGGCTGCTCATATGACACCCACCACCTGCTCCCATGGTTTCACATGACCCTGATCTTGCTCAGGAGGCTAAACAGGGACTGCACCTTGCCCAAGGGTATCCTGCAGTCCAGCGGAAGGACGGAGTGGCTTACACATCCCTTGGTCAAGACGTATCTCCACCCTGCCACCCAATGTTCACGTAATAAATAAACCTGAATTTGAATCTGAATCTGAGGAATCTGTGCCAAACACAGGAAACTGGGACTAGCTGGCTGAGCACCATGGGCAGCATTGACTAGATGGGCCGAAGGCCTGTTTCTGTGCTTCCATGACTGTAGTTGACATTGGTGATGTTGATATTGGTGATGTTGTTGCTATTTCCTGTGCTAGTGTTTGTTGTGTTGTTGGTTTCAGAATCAGAATCAGGTTTATTATCACCAGCATGTGTTGTGGAATTTGTTAACTTAGCAGCAGCAGTTCAATGCAATACATAATACAGAAGAATAATTAATTAATCAATTACAGGATAGGTATATTGAATAGATTTTTTAAATCATGCACAAACAGAAATACTATATATTAAAAAAGTGAGGTAGTGTTCAAGGGTCCAATGTCCATTTTGGAATCGGATGGCAGAGGGGACGAAGCCTCAGGCCCCTGTACACCCTACCCAATGGTCACAGTGTGAAAAGGGCCCGCTCTTGTCACTGCCGCTGCTGGTCGTGGGAGTCGCTGGTATGAGAGGTGTCAGAGTGGGAGTCAGGAATGCTGGTGATGTTGCTGTTGTCCCTATGTTTTTGTGTTGTTTGAGGAACTATCATGTTGTCATAGAGTCATAGATCATTACAGCACTGAAACAGGCCCTTCACCCCAACTAATCCGTGCCGAAGTATTAATCTGCCGAGTCTCATCAACCTGAACCTGGACCATAGCCCTCCATACCCCAATCCAAATTTCTCTTAAATGTTGAAGTCAAACCTGGATCCACCACTTCCGCTGGCAGCTCGTTCCACACTCTCACCACCCTCTGGGTGAAGAAGTTCCCCCTCAGGTTCCCCTTAAACATTTCACCTTTCACCTTTAACCTACAACCTCAGTGTAAAAAGCCTGCTTACATTTACCCTATCTATAACTTTGTATACCTCTATCAAATCTGCCCTCACTCTTCTAAGTTCTACGGAATAAAATCCTAACTTTTCCCTATAACTTCAGGTCATCAAGCCCTGGCAACATCCTTGTAAATTTTCTCTGCACTCCTTCAATCTTATTGACAGCTTTCCTGTAGGCAGATGAGCAGAACTGCACACAATACTCCAAATTTGGCCTCACCAATGTCTTATACAACTTCAGCATAACATCCCATCCTCTGTGTTGGTAAATTTGTTCATTACCAGTACCACATGTACTGAGATACAATGAAATGTTTGTCCCGTAGACTGTTTATACAGATCAGATCATCACACGGCGCTTTGAGGCACAACAGGGTAAAACAACAACAGAATGCAGAATAAAGTGTAAAAGTTACTGAGAAAATGCAGTGCAGGTAAATGCTGAAGTGAAGATCATTACAAGGCAGACTGTGAGGCCAAGAGTCCATATTACTGTACAAGAGATTCTTTGAAGAGTCTGTAGAAGCTGTCCTTGGGCCGGGTGGGATGTGCTTTCACTGATAACAGTGGGGTTGAAGCTGTCCTTGGGCCTGGTGGGACATGCTTTCACTGATAACAGTGGGGTTGAAGCTGTCCTTGGGCCTGGTGGGACATGCTTTCACTGATAACAGTGGGGTAGAAGCTGTCCTTGGGCCTGGTGGGACATGCTTTCACTGATAACAGTGGGGTAGAAGCTGTCCTTGGGCCTGGTGGGACGTGCTTTCACTGATAACAGTGGGGGTAGAAGCTGTCCTTGGGCCTGGTGGGACGTGCTTTCACTGATAACAGTGGGGTAGAAGCTGTCCTTGGGCCTGGTGGGACGTGCTTTCACTGATAACAGTGGGGTAGAAGCTGTCCTTGGGCCTGGTGGGACGTGCTTTCACTGATAACAGTGGGGTAGAAGCTGTCCTTGGGCCTGGTGGGACGTGCTTTCACTGATAACAGTGGGGTAGAAGCTGTCTTTGGGCCTGGTGGGACGTGCTCTCACTGATAACAGTGGGGTAGAAGCTGTCCTTGGGCCTGCTGGGACGTGCTTTCACTGATAACAGTGGGGTAGAAGCTGTCCTTGGGCCTGGTGGGACGTGCTTTCACTGATAACAGTGGGGTAGAAGCTGTCCTTGGGCCTGGTGGGACGTGCTTTCACTGATAACAGTGGGTAGAAGCTGTCCTTGGGCCTGGTGGGACGTGCTTTCACTGATAACAGTGGGGTAGAAGCTGTCCTTGGGCCTGGTGGGACGTGCTTTCAGGCTTTTGTATCTTCTGCCCGACGGGAGAGGGGAGAAGAGAGAATGTCTGGGGTGGGTGGGGTCTTTGATTCTGCCGGCTGCTTTACTGAGACAGTGAGAAGTGTAGACAGAGTCCATGGAGGGGAGGCTGGTTTCTGTGATGTGTCCACAACTCTCTGCAGTTTCCTGTGGTCACGGGCAGAGCCGTTGCCGTACCGAGCCGGGATGCATCCCGATAGGATACTGTCTATGGTACATCGATAATTTGCAACAGAACTGCAGTGGGCTCATCTTCAGAAGGGTGTCCAAGGATGCAAATACACTGTGCACTCCCTCCGAAATGAATGCTCTTGGCAGCTTGTCACCAACTGTTCAAGATGGCGCTGGCAACACAGGACGCCTTCCCTCACTGAACACTGAACTGTTCCCGCAGCCTATGGACTCACTTTCAAGGACTCTTCACCTCATGTTCTTGATTTTTATTGCTTATTAATTCATTATAGCGATGCTAATACAGCGCACGATGTCGGAGTCTGGAGTTCAATTCCGGTGTCATCCAGTGGTGAGTGAACTTAGCCTTGGCCTTTTCTCCTTGGAGTGACAGAGGATGAGAGGTGACCCGATAGAGGTGTACAAGATGATGAGAGCCATTCATCATGTGGATAGTCAGAGGCTTTTTCCCAGAGCTGAAATGGCTGCCACAAGAGGGCACAGGTTTAAGGTGCTGGGCAGTAGGTACAGAGGAGATGTCAGGGGTAAGTTTTTTTACGCAGAGAGTGGTGAGTGCGTGGAATGGGCTGCCGGTGACGGTGGTGGAGGCGGAAACGATAGGGTCTTTTAAGAGACTTTTGGATAAGTACATGGAGCTTAGAAAAATAGAGGGTTATGGATAACCTTGGGTAATTTCTAAAGTAAGTACTGTACATGTTTGGCACAGCATTGTGGGCCAAAGGACCTGTACTGTGCTGTAGATTTTCTATATTTCTATAAGGGGTCTTTACATCCTCCCCGTGGAATGTGTGGGTTTTCTCTGGGTGTTTGGGTTTCCTCCCACAGTTCAAAGGTGTACTTGTTAGTCAGTAAATTTATCTTTGTAAATTGTCCTGTTACTAGGCTAGGGTTAAATCGGGGGTTGCTCGGTGGCGCAGGTCAAAGAACTCCATATGGTCCTATTGAATGGTGGAGCAGGTTCAATGGGCCAAATGGCCATCTCCTGCTCCTACTCCTTATGAGCTTATTGAATGGTGCAGCAGGTACGATGGGCCGAATGGCCGTCTCCTGCTCCTACTCCTTATGAGCTTATTGAATGGTGCAGCAGGTACGATGGGCCGAATGGCCGTCTCCTGATCCTACTTATGAGCTTATTGAATGGTGCAGCAGGTTCGATGGGCCGAACGGCCGTCTCCTGATCCTACTCCTTATGAGCTTATTGAATGGTGCAGCAGGTTCGATGGGCCGAATGGCCGTCTCCTGATCCTACTTCTTATGAGCTTATTCAATGGTGCAGCAGGTTTGATGGGCCGATTGGCCGTCTCCTGATCCTACTCCTTATGAGCTTATTGAATGGTGGAGCAGGTTTGACAGGCTGAATGACTAACTCCTGATCCTAGTGCTTATGTTCTTGTGTTTCCCCACCCCTGGGTCAAAGACTGTGCGCATTTACCTTGTATTTGCCACTCATTATTTTATACACCACTACCATACAAATTTTAAAGTCCAAACCTGCCCAAGCTCTCACTGTAAGTCAGTCCTTCATCTCCTGGCAGTGCTGGTGCACTGTTGTACTAGCACATTTGAATGTGACTGTGTTGAGAGTGCCTTTGGCGTGTGCAGACGAGGACAGCTCACATAATCTGCTCATTGTGGAACACCATGCAATAAGTCAGAGCAGATTGCTGACTGCTGATTCTCCGAGTGTTCGGCTGAGGTGAACGAGGATGTTCTGTTAGACAAGGTGGGTGTGAACAAATGTGTGTAGTCCCTTTCACCAACACACACACACACACACACACACACACACACACACACACACACACACACACACACACACACACACACACACACACACACACACACACACACACACACACACACACACACACACAATTACAGACAAAGGGATACACACACAAACACACATGAATCCTTCTCCAGTAGACAGGTTTTTAATTGTCAGGTACACAAGCAAGATGGCTTGGCCTGGTTGTTGGGGATCTTTGATAACAGATGGATGTTGAGCAATCAGCTCCTGTAGATTGTACTGATGGTGGGGAGGGATGGGTCTGGTGTATACTGAGGGAGTGATTGGGCTTGTGCTGGTGGTTGAAGAGTTGAATAGCTGAAGGGAAGTAGCTGGTGGTAAACCTGGTGGAGTGGGACTTCAGGCTTCAACACCTCCTGCCCGATGGGAGCTGAGAGAAGTTGGCTTGGCTGAGGGAGGCTGAACTGACACAGACACTATCTTTAACTCACCTGCCTCAGCACCATCTGGGATCGCCCTGTGCTATGTTTTGCCTCTTCCATCACCGTGCTAAGCTCCAGTGAGATGCCGTTGCTTAGCAACAGTCAGATCTTCACTCCAGCTTTTGATTTCAGTCATTATTCAAACCCAACCAACGCCGGCATTTTTCTGTTGTGCTGCTGATGTGTGAGATGTGATAATTTCATTATTGAGAGCACTACTGTAACTGTGTGGGGGAGGCAACCCAAGCTTTACATAACAGCTCCAGCCCTCGATTTCCATCATCACCACACTCAGCAACTCATCAAAGTTCTGTTTTAATTGATTTTCATCACAACATGAACCCAGAGAGCAGCAAGTACTGACCTGGAGAGCAGTGTGTGTGTCTCTGCATAAACCACGCTGAGAACGGGGCGGGTGTGTGTGTGTGTGTGTGTGTGTGTGTGTGTGTGTGTGTGTGTGTGTGTGTGTGTGTGTGTGTGTGTGTGTGTGTGTGTGTGTGTGTGTGTGTGTGTGTGTGTGTGTGTGTGTGTTTGTGTAGAGATGCAACATGATAACCACCCCCCACCCCAGGAAAAAGTCTCTGGCTATCTGCTCGATCTATGGCTCTTATGATTTTGTACACCTCTATTGAGCCTCCTCTCATTTCCCTTCAAACCAAAGACAAAAGCCTTAGCAAGCTCAATGCAAAATGCAAAATGCAAAAGAGGAATAGTGGGTTCATCAAGCATTCAGGAATCTGATGGTGGAGAGAAAGAAATTGTTCTTATGACTTCAGGCTGCCTAAGTCTCACACCACCAGGTTCAGGGACATTTATTACCCTCAAATCAGGCTCCTGAACTGGTATGGGTAAGTTCACTCACCTCAACACAACTGATTCCACCACCTATGGACTCACTTTCAGGGACTCTACAGCTCATGTTCTCAGTATTATTCGCAGTGGATCGGGACCAGTACATCTTGGCCTAATTAAGTGGCTACGACAATCACCTAGATTTCATGGAAATAGTTAAAGTATAAAAAAGGCAAACTACCATTTGACTAACAGATTATGTATTTAACTGCAAACAGGACAAATTAGAACACTAGCAATACTACTACAGTACTATAAAACTGCGCATTAGTTCATAATAGTTATTGACGGAGGAATTCACACTGCGTGTTCTTTTGACTGACTGTAATTGAACTAAATCAGCGCAGACACCTAGTGCAGGTAATGGACTGCCTTCATACAATGCTTTCGATGATTGCATTCTCCAAATCTTCATTTTCATTGTAACATTCAAGATGATTGTCAATACCTTCAAATTCTTCATAGCTTCTTACTTGTTGAAGTAGTGAAATTGTTTTGTTTTCACTCCTGGCCGTTTCTGGCATCTCCAAGCCCGAATGCTTGAAACCACAGTGAGCAAAACGGTTCCGAATTGTCTTACTGCTTATTTCTTGCCAACTATCAGTGACAAAAATCACTGCCTTTTGAACACAAACACACGTGACTTACACTATTTAAAAACAGTTCGCTCTAAGCATGGTGCAGAGTTTAACAGACACAAAAGTGCACGTGACTGACGCTGGTTAGAATCTGTTCAGCAACTGTCTCCTGCCCCAATTAAGCAGCAGTGTTCCAAGTAAACAAAGGGAATCCTAGCTATTTTCTCAATCAGTTTTTGTTCTTTAAGAGCAGCCCAGTTAACCAATGGCCCAATTAACCAGAAACTGGAATCCACTGTACTTTTTTATTAGATTCTTTGCACCATTTGTCTTCTTTTGCACATTGGCTGTTTGTCAGTCTTTGTTTTTTTGTGTAGTTTTCATAAATTCTATTGTATTTCTTTATTTTCTTGTCAATGCCTGCAAGAAAATGAATCTCAAGGTAGTATGTGTTTCCGACTACATACTTTTATAATAAATTTAGTTTGAAAATTGAAGAGAGCAAAATAGAATGAAGAAGTGTTCAATGTCCATTCAGAAGTCTGATGGCAGAGAGGAAGAAGCTGTTCCTGAAACGTTGAGTGTGTGTCTTCAGGCTCCGTCCGGTACACGGTTGTGACAGCTCACAGAATAACAAGGAGTTCCAAGCTAGTGAACCGTAAGATATGAAGCAAGATTGAAAGTGATGGCAGCTATGAATTATATATGAACACTGCCTTTTGCATTTGAGTGAGACAAGCCACACCCATTCATATGGTGCTTTCAGCACAGCAAAATGGCCCACAGGGCTTGTCAGAAGCACTACCATACATTGACTCAGATCCAAGCATTGGAACAGGCCGTGGATGGGTTGATTACAGGGGTAGATTCAGGGAGACAGCCAGAGGGGAGGAGTGAGATAGAGAGACTCAGTGAGAGGAATTCAGGGGCCGGAGATCTGGTATTAGTTTCATTTCAAGAGAAGTAAAACTTAAAAGTCCAGAAGCCCTGAAGGTTAACTTACAGGTTGAGTCAATGGGAAGGAAGACAAATATAATGTTAGTATTCACGTTCAGAGGGCTAGAGTCCAAAAGCAAGGATGTAATGCTGAGTCTTCACAAGGCATTGATCAGACTGTGCTCGGAGTATTGAGGGCAGTTTTGGGCCTCTTACCTGTCAGGTATTGACATTGGATAGGATCGAGGAGATTTACAACAGTCCTGGGAATGAAAGGGTTAACATGCGGTTGTGGATGCCTAGTCACTGGGTAAATTGAAGCTATTACTATTACCCTTCAACCATTAGGTTCCTGAACTAGCATGGAAAACTTCAACACTGAACTAATTCCACAACCTATAGATTTATGTTCAAGAACTTGACCACTGACATGTCAGGATTACTGATTTATTTAATTGTCTTTTGCCGCCTTTGGCACATTGACCACAATCTCTCATTCAGATCAGCGAGACCAAGGAGCTGGTTATTGACTTCAGGAGGGGGAAACTGCAGATCCATGAGCCAGTCCTCATCGGAGGTGAAGAGGGTCAGTTCCTCAGTGCTATTATTTCAGAGACCTGTCCTGGGCCCAGCATGTCAGTGCAATTACCAAGAAAGCACGGCAGCGCCTCAACCTCCTCAGGAGTTTGTGAAGATTCAGCACGACGTCTGGAACATTGACAAACTCCTGAAGATGTGTGGTGGAGATTATATTGACTCGCATGGTATGGAAATACTGATGCCCTTGAATGGAAAATCCTACTAATAGGGCTCAGTCCATCACAGGTAAAGCTCCCCCTCCCCCCCATTGAGCACATCTTCACAAAGCGCTGTTTCAGGAAAGCAGCATTCATCATCAGTGAACCCCCCCCACCCCCAGCCCCACCATCCAGGCCACGCTCTCTTCTCGCTGCTGCCATCAGGAAGGAGGTACAGGAGCCTCAGGACCCACACCACCAGCTTCAGGAACAGTTCTTACCCCTCAGCCATCAGGCTATTCAACCAGGGGTGGTAACTTCTCTCAACTTCACTCAACTCATCATTGAACTGTTCCCATAAACTATGGACTCACTTTCAAGGACTCTTCATCTAATGTTCTCGATATTTATTGTTTATAAGTTTATTTGTATTATTTCTTTCATTTTACATTTGCACTGTTTGTTGTCTTTTACGCACTGATTGAAATAAATGGTCTGTTATGGTTATTATGCTATTATGGATTTATTGAGCATGCCCACAAGAAAATTAATCTCAGCGTTGTATATAGTGACATATATGCACTTTGATAATTAATTTTCTTTGAACTTTGTCAGTCTTTGAATGTAGTTGATACTATTGTATTTCTTCGTTCTGCTGTGAATACCTGCAAGAAAATGAATCCCAGTGTAGAATATTGTGACATGTATGTACTTAGATAACAAATTAATTTTAATTCCACTTCCCATTCCCATTCCAATATGCCCATCCATGGCCTCCTCTACTGTCGTGATGAGGTCACACTCAGGTTGGAGGAACAACACCTTATAATCCATTTGGGTAGCCTCCAGCCTGATGGCATGAACATCGATTTCTCCAACTTCTGGTAATGTCCCCCCACCCCCCTTCACCATTTCCCATCCCCTTTTCCCCCTCTCGCCTTATCTCCTTGCCCCGCATCGCCTCCCACTGGTGCTCCTCCCCCATTTTCTTCCTTCCATGGCCTTCTGTTTACTTTATCAACTTACTTCCCAGCACTTTGCTTCATCCCTCCCCCTCCCAGTTTCACCTCTCACCTCGTATTCCTCTCTCCCCTCCCCCCACCTTTCAAATCTACTCCTCAGCTTTTACTCTCCAGTCCTGCCGAAGGGTCTCGGCCCGAAACATCGACTGTACTCTTTTCCACGGATGCTGCCTGGCCTGCTGAGTTCCTCCAGCATTTTGTGTGTGCTGTTCGGATTGCCAGCAACTGCAGATTTTCTCTTGTTTGTAAATTAATTTGAACTTTGATTAGTAAGGGATGAAGTGTTACAGAGAGAAGGCAGGAGAGTAAGAATGAAAAATACAATGAGCCAAGATTGAACAGCGAGGCAGACTGGATTGGCCAAGTGACCTGGTTCTGGTTCGATGCATCTTGTGATCTTAGGGTGTTACCCTGCCCGCACTAACCCAAGCTTGTGGATTTTCTCTCGCAGTGAGACTACATGACAGTATATCTGAAGAGGGACATCACTACCTGATATTTGATTTGTAAGTTGTATTAAACAAATATATTTGCTATGTCTGATGGGGTAGTACTGAGGGAGGGTCACACTGTGAGGGGGTAGTACTGAGGGAGGGTCACACTGTGGGAGGGGTGATACTGAGGGAGAGTTGCACCATGAGAGGGGTGGTACTGAGGGAGGGTCACACTGTGGGAGGGGTGATACTGAGAGAGAGTTGCACCATGAGAGGAGTGGTACTGAGGGAGGGTCACACTGTGCAAGGGGAGGTACTGAAGGGTGTCACACTGTGGGAGGGGTGGTACTGAGGGAAGGTCACCTGTGCGAGGGGAGGTACTGAGGGAGGGTCACACTGTGGGAGGGGTGGTACTGAGGGAAAGTTGCACCGTGAGAGGGGTGGTATGAAGGGAGGGTCACACTGTGGGGGGGGGGGGTGGTACTGAGGGAAGGTCACACTGTGGGAGGGTCACACTGTGGGGGGCTGGTACTGAGGGAGGGTCACATTGTGGGGGGGGGGGTGGTACTGAGGGAGGGCCACACTGTGGGAAGGTGGTACTGAGGGAAGTATTGATTGATAGTGATCTTGCAAGAATTATTAGATTCTGACAGTTTCTGGAATACTGGAAAATTGCTAATGTCTCTCCACTCTTCAAAAATGGAGAGAGGCAGAAGAAAGGAAATTATAAACCAATTGGTTTGACATTAGTGGTTGGGAAGCTGCTGGAGACAATTATTAAGGTTTCAGGGTACTTGGAGGCACATGGTAAAATAGGCTGAAGTCAGCATGTTTTCCTTAATAGAAAATCTTGCTTGACAAATCTGGTGGAATTCTTTGAGGAAATAATGAGCAGGATAGACAAAGGAGAATCGGTGGATGTTGTGTACTTGGATTTTCAAATGGCCTTTGACAACTTGCTGCACATCAGGTTCTTACCAAGTTAATAACCCATAGTATTATGGGAAAGATACTAGCACGGACAGAGCATTGGCTGATTGGCAGGAGGCAAAGAGTGAGAATAAAGGCAACTTTTTCTGGTTGGCTGCCAGTGACTAGTGCCGTTCCACAGGGATCAGTGTTGGGACCACTTCTTTTCACATTATATGTCAATGTTTTGGATGACATAATTGAGGGCTTCATGGCCGATATGCAGATAGGTGGAAGGCAGGTAGCTTTGAGAAAGCAGAAAGTTTGCAGAAGGATTTAGGCAGACAAGGAGAACAGGCAAAGAAACGGCAGATGGAGTGCAGTGCCAGGAAGTGTATGGTCATGCGCTTTAGTAGAAGAAATAAAAGGGATGACTATTTTCTTAATGGAGAGAAAATACAAAAAACTGAGATGCAAAGGGACTCGTGCAGGATTCCCTAGAGTTAATTTGCAGGTTGAGTCTGTGGTGAGGAAGGCGAATGCAATGTTACCATTCTTCAGGGTCTTTTTACCCTTGCAGTTCCTTAGCTCTATCCATGATGATTCAACACCTTCCAATGCTGTATCACCCTTTTTTAATGATTTAATTCCATCTTTTACCAACAGAGCAACACCACCCCTCTGCCTTCCTGCCTGTCCTTTCGATTCAATGCGTATCCTTGGACATTAAGCTCCCAGCTTTAATCTTCAGCCCATGATTCAGTGATGCTACAACATCAAACCTGCCAATCTGCAACTTTACTGCAAGTTCATCTCCCTTATTTGTGCACATTCAGACACAACACCTTCAGTCCTATATTCAACCTTTTTGATTTTATCCACCTTTTACTTTGTAACTCATCCCGAAGACTGAAATTTTGCCTCATTGACAGCCTCTCCTCACTACACATTGCCTGTTTGTAAACCAGCTACCTCATCTTCAGCACTATCATCCACCTTTCCTACGATACTTCTTGCATTGAAATAAATGCAGCTCAGGGCACTAGTTGCACCATGCTCAACCTTTCGATTCCTAATTTTGTACCATGCTCAACCTTTCGATTCCTAATTTTGTCTGCAGTCTTACCAACATCTGCCTCCACAACCTCTCCACTAACTGTTCTGGCACTCTGGTACCCATCCCTCTGCAGCTCTAGTTTAAACCCCATCGTGCAGCATTAACAAACCTCCAGATCAGGTGCAAACTGTGCCTTCTGTACAAGTCCCACCTTCCTTGGAAGAGAATCCAATGATCCAAACATCTTATGTCCTCCCATCTACACCAACTCCTTAGTGACGTATATAACCTTCCTCGTTCTGGCTTCACTAGCACGTGGCATGGGTAGTAATCCTGAGATCACAACCCTGGAGGCCCTGCCCCTTAACTTAGCACCTAACTCCCTGTGCAGAATCTTGTTACTCGTCCTCCTCTTATCATTGGTACCTACATAGACCACAACTTCTGGCTATTTACCTTCACATTTAAGAATGCTGAGGACTCAATCTGAGATATCCTGAACCCTGGCACTCGGGAGGCAACATACCACTGGGAATCTCATTCTCACCTAAAGAGCCTCCTGTTCGTTCCCCTAACGATTCTCCCATCACCACAGTGTGCTTCTTTTGCCCTGCCCCCCCAGCCCTTCTGAATCACAGAGGTGGACTCAGTGCCAGAGACCCGAACACTGTGACTTAGGTCATCTCTTCCCCCCTCCCACCCAAAGTGGTCATTGGTTTAATTAGTTCAGAGGGAAGGCATAGATTCATCTCAGAGAAGGTTCATAGGTTGGCATGACATTGTGGGCCGAAGGGTCACCGTGTACTCTGTGTTCTATTTAGAAGCTGTTGTATCTGTTTGTCCGTTATGTGCCGTGTCATATGATGTGGGCAATGGTGGCCTCTCCATGACCACAATTGTTTCGATAAATTTTTCTACAGAACTGGTTTGCCATTGCCTTCTTCCGGGCAGTGTCTTTACAAGATGGGTGACTCCAGCCATTATCAATACTCTTCAGAGATTGTCTGCCTGGCGTCAGTGGTCGCATAACCAGGACTTGTGATATGCACCACCAGCTCCCATGGCTTCTGCCATGTGCAGAAGTTCGCTGATGACACGGCCATAGTGGGGTGTGTCAGGAATGGACAGGAGGAGGAGTATAGGAAACTGATACAGGACTTTGTGATATGGTGCAACTCAAACTACCTGCGTCTCAATATCACCAAGACCAAGGAGATGGTGGTGGACTTTAGGAGATCTAGGCCTCATATGGAGCCAGTGATCATTAATGGAGAATGTGTGGAGCAGGTTAAGACCTACAAATATCTGGGAGTACAGTTAGACGAGAAGCTAGACTGGACTGCCAACACAGATGCCTTGTGCAGGAAGGCACAGAGTCAACTGTATTTCCTTAGAAGGTTGGCGTCATTCAATGTCTGTAGTGAGATGCTGAAGATGTTCTATAGGTCAGTTGTGGAGAGCGCCCTCTTCTTTGTGGTGGCGTGTTGGGGAGGAAGCATTAAGAAGAGGGACGCCTCACGTCTTAATAAGCTGGTAAGGAAGGCGGGCTCTGTCGTGGGCAAAGTACTGGAGAGTTTAACATCGGTAGCTGAGCGAAGGGCGCTGAGTAGGCTACGGTCAATTATGGAAAACTCTGAACATCCTCTACATAGCACCATCCAGAGACAGAGAAGCAGTTTCAGCGACAGGTTACTATCGATGCAATGCTCCTCAGACAGGATGAAGAGGTCAATACTCCCCAATGCCATTAGGCTTTACAATTCAACCGCCAGGACTTAAGAACTTTTTAAAAGCTATTATTAATGCTTTTTGAGATAGTGATTTAGATGCATATCATATTTTTTTACTGAGTTAAGTATTGTATGTAATTAGTTTTGCTACAACAAGTGTATGGGACATTGGAAAAAAAGTTGAATTTCCCCATGGGGATGAATAAAGTATCTATCTATCTATCTATCTATCTTCACATGACCCTGATCGGGGTGCTAAGCAGGTGCTACACCTTGCCCCAGGGTTACCTGCAGGCTAGCGGAGGGAAGGAGTGCCTTACACCTTCTCCAGTAGAGTCGTTTCTCCACCCTGCCACCCAGCTGTTGGATAGACACTTCATCTTGCAGGGAGCAGATAGGGCTGAAAGAGAGGCAGAGACTGAGAGAGGAGAGCAGAGCAGAAGGGCCAAATGGCCTGTGAACAACATTGTTGCCCTCCCTAACCTCTAATAAATGCATCCTTGCTCTTTGCAGAATAACAGGAGGAGAGCTCTTTGAAGACATTGTGGCTCGGGAATACTACAGCGAGGCTGATGCCAGGTGAGGGAGTTTCTCTGTTTACTTCCTGAGTGCCCACCCCCTCAAACCCCAGGGAGTGCGGAGATGCAAGGAATCGAGCTCATGGGGCTTCTCCTCGGGGGAAGAAAGAGCCTTGGAACCCCCCACATTAACATCAAGGTTCTAAGCTGTCACGCTGAGCCGAGGCTTCCTGACCAAGCGCGCCATCTGCTTACAACTGGCATTGGCTGCAGGGTTGAAAGGGAGACACGATCATTAAAATATTCTTTATTCAGGCACAGATGCGAGAATCAATTGCCAAGCCAACATGTTTTCACTCGTTAATAATTATCCTCGTGAAGATGGTGGGAAGAAGTGTAGTAACTCCTCGGGAAGAAACCATTCAGCCCATCGAATCTGTGTCAACTCTTTCAAAGAGACCCACTTCCTTGCTCTCGCTGTGCAGCACAACAATCTTTCCCCCTCCCTGTCTGATGACAAATGGACTCTTGACCTCACATTCCTCCTCATTATAACCTTGCACCTTATTGTCCACCTGCACTGCACTTTCTCTGTAACTGTGACACTTTATTCTGCATTCTGTTAGTGTTTTACCTTGCTCTACCTCAATGCACAGTGTAATGAAGCATCAAATTGAATTGAATTGACTTTATTTCTTACGTCCTTCATATACACGAGGAGTAAAAATCTTTACATTACGTCTCCGTCTAAATGTGCAATGTGCAATCATAGTAATTTATAATAAATAGAACAGTCAATGTAAATAGAAATACATTCAGATCAGTGTGAGTTCATCAGTCTGATGGTCTGGTGGAAGAAGCTGTCCCAGAGCCTGTTGGTCCTGGCTTTTATGCTGTGGTTCCATTTCCCAGATGGTATGAGTTGGAATAGATAGTGGTTGGGGTGACCCGTGTCCCCAATGATCCTTTGGGCCTTTTTTGCACACCTGTCTCTGTAAATGTCCTGAATAGTGGGAAGTTCACATCTACAGATGCACTGGTCTGTCCGCACCACTCTCTGCAGAGTCCTGCGATTGAGGGAGGTACAGTTCCCATACCAGGCAGTGATGCAGCCAGTCAGGATGCTCTCAATTGTGCCCCAAAGAAAGTCCTTAGGATTTTGGGGCGCATACTAAGCTTCTTCAACAAATAGGAATTTGCTGTGGTGTGTTGGTCAAGGGATGACATGCAACAAAAACCATTCAATGATTATAAAGAATTATGTCATATTTAAAGTTAGTTAAGGTACAAATACGGATGTGGGTTGTCCATTACTACATAAATACCAGTACGTATTTACAATGTGGACATCATTATGACCGGTAGTTTATAGTGTTTACAGTGCAGTGATGGGGGTAATAGATCTACTTTAAACCCTCCCCAATAGCACAAACAAAGCTCCCTGCAAGGATATTGGTCCCCCTGTAGTTCAGGCGTAACCCGTCTCTCTTGTACTGGTCCCACCTGCCCCAGAAGAGGTCCCAATGATCCTGAAATCTGAAACCCTGCCCTCTACACCAGTTCCTCAGCCACGTGTTTATCCTCCAGAGCATCCTACTCTTACCCTCACTGGCACGTGGCACAGGTAGCAATCCTGAGAATACCACCCTCGAGGTCCTGCTTTTTAACTTCCTACCACGCTCATTCTTCAGGACCTCCTCACTCTTTCTTCCTACGTCATTGGTACCGATGTGTACCATGACATCTGGCTGATCACCCTCCCATTTCAGAATGCTGTGCACGCGATCAGAGACCTCCCTGACCCTGGCACCCGGGAGGCAACAAACCATCCAGGAGTCTCTGTCGCAACCACAGAACCTCCTGTCTGTACCTCTAACTATCGAGTCCCCTATCACTACCGCTCTTCTCTTCTTCCCCCCTCCCTTCTGCACTGCAGAACCAGACTCAGTGCCAGAGATCCGGCTTCTGCAGTTTGTCCCAGGTAAGTCAGCCTCCCCCCCAACAGTACCCAAATCGGTATACTTATTGTTGAGGGGAATGGCCATGGGGAGCCCTTCTCTTTCCCCTTCCCTCGCCTGACAGTAACCCAATTACCTGTGCCCTGTTCCTTTGGCGTAACTGCCTCCCTGAAACTACTATCTATAAGCTCCTCATTCTCCCGAATGATCCGGAGGTTATCTGGCTCCTGCTCCAGTTCCCTAACAGGGTTTGTTAGGAGCTGCAGCTGGATGCACTTCTTGCAGGTATCATTGTCAGGGACACGGGAGGTCTCCCTGACTTCCCACATCCTGCAAGAGGAGCATTCCAACATCCTGCCTGGCATTCTCTCTACACTTACTAAGTTTAGTAAATCGAAATCGAATGTGAAAACAACAACAACAACTTACTGGAACCTACCCTCACCTCTGCCTGTTCACGCCGAAGCCTGGCGAGCTAAAGCTGTCCCACTCTGACGATGATACGTGGCACAATAGATAGTGTACGTACCAGCAAACCGGGTTCGATTCCCACCACTAACTGTAAGAAGTTTGTACCTTCTCCCCGTGACCATGTGAGTTTCCTCCGGGTGCTCCGGTTTCCTCCCACTGTCCAAGGTCGTGTGGGTTAATAAGTTAATTGATCACATGGTTGTAATCACGTTGCACAGAATCATTGGGCCCGAAGGTCCTGTTACCGTGCTGTGTCTCTGAATCAATAAAATCAGTAAATAAATTGTTCATAGAATCACAAAGTTATACCTCATGGAATCATGCCTTTTGGCCCATCTTGTCCATACCAGTCTAAGCTCGCCCCATTACCGATGTTTCCCCAATATCCATCTAAACCCTTCTTATCTGTGTACCTGTCCAAACATCTCCTAAACATTGTAATTGTACCCACCCCTACCACTTCCTCTCTCAGCTCGTTCCATATACTGACCAACCCTCTGTGTGGAAAAAGTTACCCCTCGTGTCCCTTTTAAATCTTTCCCCTTTCACATTAAACCACTGCTTTCAGACTCCCTTACCCTGAGGAAAAGACTGTGATCTGTCACCTTATCTATGCCCCTTGTGGTTTTATAAATGTCTATAAGGGCACCATGGTAACGTAAGGGGTTAGCATGATTCTATTACAGCTCAGGGTATCGGAGTTTGGAGTTCAAACCTGGCATCCTCTGTAAGAAAGTTTGTATGTTCCCCTTGTGGAATGCATGGGCTTACTCTGAGAGCTCCAGTTTCCTTCCACAGTCCAAAGACATACCAGTTGATAGGTTAATTGGTCATTGTAAGTTGTCCCGTGATTAGGCTGAGGGTAAATCAGGGGTTTCTGGGCAGCACAGCTCAAAGAGGTAGAAGGGCCTGTATCACTAAATAAATAAATATCCCTAAGCCTCCCTCGCTCCGAGTAAGACAATCCCAGCCTATCCTGTCTCTTTGTATAACCCAAGCCATCCAGGCCCATTAACATCCAGTGAACATTATCACATCCTTCCCACGGCTGGGCAACCAAAACAGCATATAATGTTCTATGACCCTGAGAATCTCTGAAAAACTCAGGCCTGTAACTGGACAAACTCTCCCAACTGTGGCCAAACCAGCAGTTGGCACCAGTTTGAGGAAAGAATTGTGTTGAAGGCTGCTGTGATCACATTTTCTCCCTCTATGCTGCCTGCTACTTTGAGAGATACCAGCTGCCCCTCCCATGGACTCTGTCTACCTGATGCTCCCAATGCCACCTCCTCTACACTGGTGAGACCCATTGTAAATTGGGGAACTGCTTCATCAAGCACCTCTGCTTCATCCACCAAAAATGGAACTTCCTGGTGGCCAAACATTTTAGTTCCCATTCCCAGTCCTCTTCCAACATGTCAGTCCATGGCCTCCTCTTGTGCCAACACCTTATATTCTGTCTGGGTAGCCCCCAACTTGATGGCAAGAATATCGATTCCTCCTTCCAGTTAAAAAAATGTCCTCCCCCTTTCCTCTTCCTCTCACCTGCCTATCACCTCTCCTTGGGACCCCTCCTCCTTCCCTTTCTCCTCTGGTCCACTCCTGTCCTATCAGATTCCACTCTCTCCAGTCCTTTATCTTTTCTTCCCACCTAGCTTATGCAATTACCTTCCAGCTATCCTCCTTCCCCTTTCCCCTACATTTTTAATCTGCCATCCTCCCCTTCTTTTCCAGTCCTGAAGAAGGTCCTCGGCCTGAAACATTGACTGTTTATTCCTCTCCACAGATGCTGCCTGACCTGCTGAGTTCCTCCAGCAATTTGTGTGCGTTGCTCAATATCATAACAAGGTAGATTGTGAGGTCAAGAGTCCATCTTATCGTACCATGGGGCCATTCATCAGTCTGTAACAGTGAGACAGAAGTTAGTGGGACGTGCTTTCAGGCTTTTGTATCTTCTGCCTGATGGGAGAGGGGGGAGAGAGAATGTCTGGGGTGGGTGGGGTCTTTGATTCTGCCGGCTGCTTTACTGAGACAGTGAGGAGTATAGACAGAGTCCACGGAGGGGAGGCTATTGCACAGACCTTTCTCAGTAACTTTAACACCACAGCATGATCTGTCTGGATGCCTTGCAGACAAAAGTGTTTCATTTGATTTCTGTACATGTGACAATCATAAACCAATCCCGATTCCAAATCTTTCTGATTCAACCTTCAGTTCTGGTGACAGATCGATTACCCTTGATCAAGGATACAAAGACGTACTCTTGACCTCACAATCTACCTCGTTGTGACCCTTGCTGCTTGTTGTCTGCTGCACTGCACTCTCTCTGGAACTGTAACTCTTTATTCTGTCATTCTGTTTTCTTTTAACTACCCTGGTGTACTTATGTATGAAATGATCTTTCTGGGTCACTAAGCAAAAACTTTACACTGTGTCTTGGTATATGGTAAACCAATATAATAAACCAATTCCGATAGCGGTTTCCCAGCGCCCAAGCTGATACTTGCTACACTTTGCAAAAGATTGACTAATGAATCTTTGTTTTGTAGTCACTGTATCCAGCAGATCCTCGAGGCGGTCCTTCACTGTCATCAGATGGGCATTGTGCATCGAGATCTCAAGGTAAACTTCCTCCAACAAACCGTCAGCTGAAGATCAAGCCACGCAGAGCTTATGGGTGACTTGCAGGGAGAGTGACTCAGCTGTGGGGTGAAGGAGAGAGGGGCTGCACCCAGATCAGCAGAGGTTAAGGGCAGATTTTAGCAGGGTCGCAGATTCATAGAGTCAAAGACTCAGAAAGCACTAAAGGAAAACAGGCCCTTCAGCCCATCTAGTCCATGCTAAACTATTATTCTGCCTGGTCCAATTGGCCTGCACCAATGTTGTCCTCCATACCCCTCCCATCAGTGTACCTATCCAAGCTTCTCTTAAATGTTGCAGTGAAACCTGTATCCACCACTTGCGCTGGCAGCTCGTTCCTCACTCTCACCACCCTCTGAGTGAAGAGGATCCCCCTCATGTTCCCCCTTAAACATTTCACCTTTCACCCTTACCCCATGACCTCTAGTTGTAGGCTCAACCAACCTCAGTCTCTACAAACCTGCATTTACCCTATCTATACACCTCATAATTTTGTATACCTCTATCAAATCTCCATTCTTTCACCTTTAAACTCTGAATAGCAGGACATCCTTTCAGAACAGAAATGAGGAGGAATTTCTTTACCCAGTGGGAGGTGAATCTGTGGAATTCATTGCCACAGACGGCTGTGGAGGATGTCATTGGGTATATTTAAAGCAGAGGTTGATAGGTTCTTGATTAGTCAGGGTATCAAAGGTTACAGGGAGAAGGCAGAACAGTGGTGTGATGAAATGGTGAAGTAGACTCAATGGGCCGAATGGCCTCACTCTGCTCCTTTGTCTTATGGTCTTCTCCTATGACCTCTACTTCTAGTTTCACCCAACTTCAGTGGAAAAAGCCTGTTTAAATTTACCCTATCTATACCCCTCGTAATTTTGTTGTGTCACATTCTGATAGGAGAGATGGTTGTAGAGTACAGGAGATGAAATGTTAGGCTGAAGTTGTGTAAGACATTGGTGAGGTCTAAGTTAGAATATTATGTGCAGTTTTGGCCACCTACCTATAGGAAAGATGTAAATAATATTGAAACGGTACAGAAATAAAAATATAAGAATGTTGCCGGGTCTGGAGGACCTGAGTTATAAGGAAAGACTGAATAGGTTAGGACTTCATTCCCTAGAACATAGAAAATTGAGAGGAATTTCATAGAGGAATACAAAATTATGAGGGGGGTATAGATAGGGTAAATGCAAGCAGGCTTTTACCCCTGAGGTTGGGTGAGACAACAACTAGAGGTCATGGGTTAAGGGTGAAAGGTGAAATGTTTAAGGGAACATGAGGGGAAACTTCACTCAGATGATGGTAAGAGTGTGGAATGAGCTGTCAGCACAATTGGTGAAGGTGATTTCAATTTCAATGTTTAAGAGAAACTTGGATTGGTACTTGGATGGGAGGGGTATGGAAGGCTATGGCTGCGTGCAAGTCGATGGGACTAGGTAGTTTTAATGATTTGGCATGGACAAGGATAGGCTGAAGGGCCTGTTTCTCTTCTGTAGTTTTCAGCATTGGGAAGGTGGAACCTCGACAACTCAAGAGTGAAGAGGATCTGTAGAAGGGGCTAGAGGTGGAGAAGAGAACTTTTCTTTTTTAACTTTCAAGAGGGGGCAGAGGAGATCTACCAGAATGCTGCCTGGATTAGAGAGCGTGTCTTCTGAGGACAGGTTGAGTGAACTCGGGCTTTTCTGTTTGGAGTGAAGGAAAATGAAAGGTGACTTGGTAGAGGTGTGTAAGATGATAAGAGGCATAGACCGAGTGGGCAGCCAGAGACTTTTTCCCAGGGTGGAACTGGCTGATACGAGGGGGCCTAATTTAACTGTGATTGGAGGAGAGTTTGGGGGGGGGTGTCAAAGGTAGGTGGCGGCTGGGTGTGTGGAACTCCCTGCCAGGGGTGGTGGTAGGGACAGGTAAATTAGGGACATTTATGAGACTCTTAGACACCTGGATAACAGAAAGACTGCGGGCTCTGTGAGAGGAAACGGTTCGATTTATCTTGGCATAGGTTAAAAGGTTGGCACATCACCGTGAGCCAAAGGACCTTCACTGTGCTACAGACACCTACGTGCTACGTTGACGATGGAAAAATGGCAACACTTGCAGGCTGCCCCCACATACTCGTAGACAGAAATGATACATTTCACTGTATGTTTCAGTGTACGTGTAACACACGGAGCTGCTCTTTATCTTTATAAATTCCATCTGCCCAATTTCCAATCTGATCCGGACTCCAGTTGTTGTGACTGGATTGGAGAAGCAGTCTTAATTAACATGAGGAGATTGGGGAAAACCTTTGGTGGCTCTGGGCCTGTACTCGCTGGACTTTAGAAGAATGAGGGGGGATCTCATTGAAACCGATTGAGGTCTCAATAAAGTGGACGTGAGGCAGATGCTTCCTATAGTGGGGGCGTCTAAGACTAGGGGACTCGGCCTCAGAACAGAGGGACATCTATTTAGAACAGAGATGTAGAGGGATTTCTTTAGTCAGAGGGCAGCGAATCTGTGGAACTCATTGCTGGAGATGGCTGTAGAGGCCAAGTCATTGTGTATATTTAAAGCGGAGGATGATGGATTCTGCATTAATCAGGGAAGTCAAAGGTTATGGGGAGAAGGCAGGAAAAATGGAGTTGAGAGGGATTATAAATCAGCCAGGATGGAATAGCAGAACAGACTTGATGGGCTGAATGGCCAAATTCTGCTATGTCTTACAGTCCTATAATGTAAGGGACTGCCTGGTAATACAGGGAGAGAATGGGGGTGCTGATGAGATATTTTTGCTGAATTCAGCATGCGTTCAGTGGACCAAAATATCCTCGTCCTGTCCGTCTGCTTTAGAGAGGAAATAGAAGCACTAGTGGGCTCACCACCCACCCGGTCTCGCCCGTCACCCGTCACCCACTGTCACACCACCCACCCGGTCTCGCCCATCACCCGTCACCCGTCACCCACTGTCACACCACCCACCCGGTCTCGCCCGTCACCGTCCGTCACACCCACCCACCCGGTCTCGCCCGTCACCCGCTGTCACTCCCACCCACCCGGTCTCGCCCGTCACCCGCTGTCACACCCACCCACCCGGTCTCACCCATCACCGTCCATCACACCCACCCACCCGGTCTCACCCATCACCGTCCGTCACACCCACCCACCCGGTCTCACCCGTCACCCACTGTCACACCCACCCACCCGGTCTCGCCCGTCACCGTCCGTCACTCCCACCCACCCGGTCTCGCCCGTCACCGTCCGTCACACCCACCCACCCGGTCTCGCCCGTCACCGTCCGTCACTCCCACCCACCCGGTCTCGCCCGTCACCCGCTGTCACACCCACCCACCTGGTCTCACCCATCACCGTCCGTCACACCCACCCACCCGGTCTCGCCCGTCACCGTCCATCACACCCACCCACCCACCCGGTCTCACCCACCACCGTTCGTCACACCCACCCACCCGGTCTCACCCGTCACCCACTGTCACACCCACCCACCTGGTCTCACCCATCACCGTCCGTCACACCCACCCACCCGGTCTCACCCGTCACCCACTGTCACACCCACCCACCCGGTCTCACCCGTCACCCACTGTCACACCCACCCACCCGGTCTCACCCATCACCCACTGTCACACCCACCCACCCGGTCTCGCCCGTCACCGTCCGTCACACCCACCCACCCGGTCTCGCCCGTCACCGTCCGTCACTCCCACCCACCCGGTCTCGCCCGTCACCCGCTGTCACTCCCACCCACCCGGTCTCGCCCGTCACCGTCCGTCACACCCACCCACCCGGTCTCACCCATCACCGTCCGTCACACCCACCCACCCGGTCTCACCCGTCACCCGCTGTCACACCCACCCACCTGGTCTCACCCATCACCGTCCGTCACACCCACCCACCCGGTCTCGCCCGTCACCGTCCATCACACCCACCCACCCACCTGGTCTCACCCGTCACCCACTGTCACACCCACCCACCCGGTCTCACCCGTCACCCACTGTCACACCCACCCACCCGGTCTCACCCGTCACCCACTGTCACACCCACCCACCTGGTCTCACCTGTCACCCACTGTCACACCCACCCACCCGGTCTCACCCGTCACCCACTGTCACACCCACCCACCCGGTCTCACCTGTCACCCACTGTCACACCCACCCACCCGGTCTCACCCATCACCCACTGTCACACCCACCCACCCAGTCTCACCCGTCACCCACTGTCACACCCACCCACCCGGTCTCACCCATCACCCACTGTCACACCCACCCACCCGGTCTCACCCGTCACCCACTGTCACACCCACCCACCCACCCACCCGGTCTCACCCGTCACCCACTGTCACACCCACCCACCCGGTCTCACCCGTCACCGTCCGTCACACCCACCCACCCGGTCTCACCTGTCACCCACTGTCACACCCACCCACCCACCCACCCGGTCTCACCCATCACCGCCCATCACAGCACTCAGGTCATCTTTCTCTCCCCCAGCTTCTTATTCTGGCGTCGCCTGCTTTCCTCTGTAGTCCTGGTGAACGGCCTTGACCTATTTTGCTCTTTTGGCGACATATGGTTCTTTTTGTAAATATTCTCTTTGTAATTTAGAGTAATGTTTTATGTACTGTTGCTACAAAACAAGTTTCGCAATGTTGACGTGATTCCTGAGGTACATGGAGGTGTGGGTTTAGAGGGACATTGACTGAGTTCAGTAAATTGGGTCCAGCATGGAGCTTGGCCTGATGGGCTTTTAACCCTGCTGCGCTCTCCGTGACTCTGTAAGCAGAAAGTCCGAAGGTTTGTAGAGACTGCGTTTCACCCCGAGTGTGGACTCCCACAGTTTAACTGAAGCAGTAATTCAGTGGAAGCCTTCAGACATCAGCCGTACTGCCTTCCTGCGCTCCGGGGAGCTGGTGCCCACTCTTGGCAGCGTGTGCTGTGTGGGAAGAGGTTGGCAGCCACAATGTATTAGCATACTCCCACTCCAAATTCGAGCATCACTGCATGAACATGAATGCAGCCTCCTCAGCCAGGTTCCACTCTTCCATCCATCTCATCGGTCGCGTTGATTACAGCACGCAGGGGACTGCCGGCACATCGAGGGCAATGGATATCGTTTCCCAAAAAACATGGTTGGGATAAGATGTGGGATGATTGAGAACATAGAACACCCTTCGGCCCACAGTGTTGTGTCAACCATTTAATCTGCTCCAAGATCAAACTAACCCTTCCCTCCCACATAGCCCTCCATTTTCCTATCATCCATGTGCCTATCTGAGAGTCTCTTAAGTACCCGGAACGTATCTGCCTCGACCACCACCCCAGGCAGTGATCCATGCCTGACCACTCCACTCTATGTGGGGAAAAACAACTATCGAAACTCACACAGACTGCGACGGGAATGGAACCGGATTGTGGGCACACAGACTGCGACGGGAATGGAACCGGATTGTGGGTACACAGACTGCGACGGGAATGGAACCGGATTGTGGGTACACAGACTCTGACGGGAATGGAACCGGATTGTGGGTACACAGACTGCGACGGGAATGGAACCGGATTGTGGGCACACAGACTGCGACGGGAATGGAACCGGATTGTGGGCACACAGACTGCAACGGGAATGGAACCGGATTGTGGGCACACAGACTGCGACGGGAATGGAACCGGATTGTGGGCACACAGACTGCGACGGGAATGGAACCGGATTGTGGGCACACAGACTGCGACGGGAATGGAACCGGATTGTGGGCACGCAGACTGCGACGGGAATGGAACCGGATTGTGGGCACACAGACTGCAACGGGAATGGAACCGGATTGTGGGCACACAGACTGCAACGGGAATGGAACCGGATTGTGGGTACACAGACTGCGACGGGAATGGAACCGGATTGTGGGTACACAGACTGCAACAGGAATGGAACCGGATTGTGGGCACACAGACTGCAACGGGAATGGAACCGGATTGTGGGCACACAGACTGCAACGGGAATGGAACCGGATTGTGGGTACACAGACTGCGATGGGAATGGAACCGGATTGTGGGTACACAGACTGCGATGGGAATGGAACCGGATTGTGGGCACACAGACTGCAACGGGAATGGAACCGGATTGTGGGCACACAGACTGCGACGGGAATGGAACCGGATTGTGGGCACGCAGACTGCGATGGGAATGGAACCGGATTGTGGGCACACAGACTGCGATGGGAATGGAACCGGATTGTGGGTACACAGACTGCGATTGGAATGGAACTGGATTGTGGGTACACAGACTGCGACGGGAATGGAACCGGATTGTGGGTACACAGACTGCGACGGGAATGGAACCGGATTGTGGGTACACAGACTGCGACGGGAATGGAACCGGATTGTGGGTACAGTAACAACATTGTGCTGATCGTTACACTGCCATGCCATCCCAGTTGGGTTGTAGATGACCTCCAGTCGGTGTTTGGCAGTAGAGGAGGCCGAAGACAGGCGGGTCAGTGTGGGAATGGGGAGGGGAGTTAAATGGGAGTTCAGGATGACCTTCAGTGAAAGAGCAAGGATACTCTGTAAAAGATGCTGTGGTCTCTCCAATGTGAAGGAGGCCGCATCAGGAGCACCAAATGCAGTAGGCAAGGTTGCAATTCTCAAAATACTACAGCACTGAAACACGACCATATCAACCACTTCCACGGCCAGCTCTCACCACCCTATGAGTGAAGATGTTTTCCCTCGGTTTCTCCGTAAACATTTCACCTTTCACCCCTAACCCAGTTCTAGTCTAGTCTCACCCAACTTCAGTGGAAGCCTACTTCCATTTACCCCATCTATACCCTCATAATTTTGTATCCCCTTATTCTCCTACACTCAAGGGAATAAAGTCCTAACCTATTCAACCTTTCCCGTTAATGCAGGTCCTCAAGTCCATGAGACGTAAGAGCAGAATTAGGCCATTTGGCCCATTGTGTCTGTTCCACCATTCCAACGTGGCTGATTTATTTTCTCTCAACCCCAAGTCCTGGCAACATCTTTGTAAATCTTCTCTACATTCTTTGTCTGATTGATATCTTTCCTATAGGTAGGTGACCAAAACTGCACCTGATAATACAGATTAGGCCTCACAACTTCATCATTACACCCCACCTCCTGTACTCAATGCATTGATTTACTTGACGGCATAATTGCCCTCCAGTGTCTGGGCGAGAGGTGGAATCTGGCGGGAATGTGGGAAAATCTGATTGATTGCCTGAGGTGAGGCTTGAACCCACAACCTTGGCATCAAAGATCCTCACCACCCAGGCCATGCTCTTTTCACGCCATGTCATCAGGTAGAAGGTACAGGAGGCTCAGGAATTGTAGCAACAGGCTCAAGGACAGTTGCTACCCCTCAACCATCAAGCTCTTGAACAAAAGGGGATAACTACACTCATTCTGTTTTTGGCGTTCCCACAACCGGTGGTCTCACTTTAAGGATTCTTTATCTTGTTATTTCAAGCTATTTGCTTACATTTGCATTTGCACAGTTTGTTGTTCATTGATCCTGTTTACTGTTACTGTTCTACAGATTTGCTAAGTCTACCTGCAGGGAAAAGAATCTCAGGGTTGTGTGTGGTGACATGTTTGTATTCTGATAACACATTGTACTTTGACTTTGACCTCCCCACCAGAGGGTGGTGAATCTGTGGAATTCACTGCCGCAGCGTCTATGGAGGCCAAGTTACTGGGTATATTTAAAGCGGAGACCAATCAAACGTTACGGGGAGAAGGCAGGAGAATGGGGTTGAGAGGGACAATAAATCAGCCATGATGTAATTGTGGAGCAGAATCAATGGGCCAAATGGCCTCATTCCGCTCCGGTGTCTTAATATATTATGGTCACTTCCTATGGTTAGGAAAGGGCAGAAAAAGTCAGAGCCAAGCCAATCCAGAGTCTAGAAAGATGCAAAGCTGATTTATTAGGATTAGGATTTATTATTTATTAGGATGTTGTTGGGACTCAGCGGACTGAGTTATGGAGAGAGGTTGAACAGGTAGGAGACTGAAGGGTGACCTTATAGGGGTGTACAGAATCATGTGGGGCATAGTTTAAGTGAATTCTTTTTCCCCAGGGTTGGGAATCAAGAACTAGAGGGCACAGGTTTAAGGTGAGGGTAAGAGATTTAATAGGAACCCCTGGTCCAAACCTTTTCTATCCATGGACAGGTACACAGATAGGAAAGGTTAAAAGGCACATCAATTGGTACATGGATAGAAAGGTTTGGACCAGAGGTTCCCAACCTTTTTTATACCATGGACCAGTTCCATTAGCCGATGAGTCCATGGACCCCAAGTTGGGAGAGGGAATGTACGAGAGAGGAGAAAATGTGTGTGAAAGAGTGTGTGGGGGATGGCTGTGTGTATGCAAGGGGAAGAGAGAGAGAGAGAGAGAGGAGGTGGGAGAGGGGAAAGGGGAGTGGGGGAGAGAGAGTTGTGGTTTCTCGTGCCCCACAAATGACCAGGAGACGCAGAAGATTCTTCGAGACGTGTTAAACTTTAATTTGCAAATCAAAGCTGAGACAGTCATTGAGCTAGTCGCTGATTGCCACACCCCCCCCCCCCCCCAATCCTCGGACACAGCAGCTTTTCTGGCAAATCTCCTGGTTTAGTTGCATTAGCATATGCAATCGGTCTACAGTTGCGTTCCTACCCATTGACTTAATCATGTTCTAATCTACATCTCTTAGCTACCTCTCATTAACACACCATTGTCTTCTACATTCTTAAGATTTCATTCTCCTACTAAATTGGGTACATGCATATCAAATAGCAAGTTTCAAAGCTGACTACATAGTTTTGGTTACACAGCAAACAATTTCAACTTTTATACTCCAATATATCCCCCCTTCAGAGGGTCTCACACAGAGAAAAGACTAAGAGTCTGCGCACAAAAGCCCCAGTAAACTCAAGCACTTATTCCCAAATCTCGGGTTAAACTATAATTTTCTGCGCCAAGTATTCTCTCCCTGTTACCCTGGGCCGCTGAGCCAAAAACCTGTCCCTCCGTACCTGAGACAGGGAAAAAGACTCAGAAGCCCTTACAATCTACTCCCACACTGTCGTTTTGCTCTTGTTCATCCTGCAGGTGTTGTAGGCTGTAATGATACATTTTCGGTGTTTCTTTCTCCACTAAGCTTGCTTCAGTAATTGCCACGAGCATCCGAAATTGTTTGGTTGCAGCACGCACTACAAGAGATTTGAGACAAGGAAGAAAACAGCACAGCACAAGCGCACAGCTCAACAATACAATACTGACAGTTATTGCCATTTTAGTCAGCCATGCTCTCCATCCTCCGAGTCTACTTTCTAACCAGTCAAATAACTGATGTCTGAACCCTGCATTCTGTGCGCATACCTCGCACTGTGGCAAGACAAAGTCCACTGAAGCCTGTAAATAAGGTGACCAAAAACCATCCTCCTTTATTTTCTTTATCACTTCCCCCCTTGCACAATGGTCAATCCCATGCGCTTCTGAAATCAGAATCGTCAGTAGAGGGGTGGGCGCTACCAACAAACCGTCTTCCATTCTCCACAAGCCTTCCGGGTTCTGCTTGGCCCCCCTTCGTCTCCACATTGTCTGTTCTGCCAAAGTTGCCTTACCTTGTATTCCAATTAGGTCCTCTACCACAGGTTCTGGAGCTAGGCTTTATCTGCATCCTCTAGTGGTTCTGACCGTAAACCTGCTCTCAATTTGGCAAATGCCATCGTCTGTGCGTACATGTCGTGGAGCTGGGGAGGGATGGGTATCAAGGTGAATCTCTGGAGGAACAAGGCAAATGTTTAATAGATTAATAAGGGCAGTAAGTCAAAGGTCATGGCTTCCTCTGAAGGTCAATGGACGTTAGGAATTCTCACCGGCCCACCAGAGAAAAGCCGCTGAGGATGACAGCCAATTGAAAATAGAAGAGAAACAATCCATGATGTTGTTCTGAGCTAATTAAATTAATGATACCTAATTAAACTAATCCATTCAGTCTGCACATTGCCCACATCCTTCTATTCCACGCAGATTCATGAGCCCATTTGACAGCTTCTTGAAAGCCTCTATTGTATCTACCTCCGGCACCAACCCTGGCAACACGTTCCAGACTCCCACCACTCTGTGTGGAAAAAACTTTCGCCCTCTCACCTCGATAGGTCTTCTTCACCAACCAGACATTACAGCAGAATAGATACGCAGCACACAGAACCATACAGCACAGTACAGGCACTTCGGCCCACAGTGTGTAACCTAGTCTAAACTCTATCTAACCCTTCTCTCCCACATAGCATTTCTTCCAGCCATGCATCAAAAGGTCTCTTAAATCTCCCTAATGTATCTGCCTCTACCGCCAACACTGGCAGTGTGTTCCACACACCCACCACTCTCTAAATATAAATAACTACCTCTGACACCCCCATCACGTTCCAATTATACCCTCTTGTATTAGCCATTTCTACCCTGGGAAAAAGTTTTTGGCTGTCCACTCAATCTAGGACATACCATCTTGTACACCTCTACCAAGTCACCTCTCATCATCCTTCGCTCCAGAGAGAAAAGCCCAAGCTCACTCAACCAATCCTTATTAAACATGCTCTCTAATCCAGGCAGCATCCTGGTGAATCTCCTCTGCACCCTCTCTAATCCAGGCAGCATCCTGGTAAATCTCCTCTGCACCCTCTCTAATCCAGGCAGCATCCTGGTGAATCTCCTCTGCACCCTCTCTAATCCAGGCAGCATCCTGGTAAATCTCCTCTGTACCCTCTCTAATCCAGGCAGCATCCTGGTGAATCTCCTCTGCACCCTCTCTAATCCAGGCAGCATCCTGGTGAATCTCCTCTGCACCCTCTCTAATCCAGGCAGCATCCTGGTCAATCTCCTCTGCACCCTCTCTAATCCAGGCAGCATCCTGGTGAATCTCCTCTGCACCCTCTCTAATCCAGGCAGCATCCTGGTGAATCTCCTCTGCACCCTCTCTAATCCAGGCAGCATCCTGGTAAATCTCTGCACCCTCTCTAATCCAGGCAGCATCCTGGTGAATCTCCTCTGCACTCTCTCTAATCCAGGCAGCATCCTGGTAAATCTCCTCCGCACCCTCTCTAATCCAGGCAGCATCCTGGTGAATCTCCTCTGCACCCTCTCTAATCCAGGCAGCATCCTGGTAAATCTCCTCTGCACCCTCTCTAATCCAGGCAGCATCCTGGTAAATCTCTGCACCCTCTCTAAAGCTTCCACATTCTTTCTATAATGAGGTGTCCAGAACTGAACACAATACTCCAAGTGCGGTCTAACCAGGGTTTTATAGAGCTGCAACGATCAGAGACAGGTCTATGATAGTGCAAAAGGTGGTCCCTAGTGTCACGTTGCTGGGGTAGGATTAGTGTTATGCAAGAAGCTGATGGTTGTGGGAAAGCAGCTGTTCCTGAACTGGTGGTGCCGGATTTCAGATTGAAAGAGTGCAGACAAAATTTACAAGAGTTATAGGGAAAGGTTGAATAGGTTAGGACTTTATTCCCTGGAGCATAAGAGAATGAGGGGAGATTTGATAAGAGGTATACAAAATTATGAGGGGTATCGATAGGGTAAATACAAGAACTCATTTTACACTGAGGTAGAGTGAAACTAGAACTAAAGGTCATAGGTTAAGGGTGAAAGGTGAAATGTTTAAGAGGAACCTGAGGGGGAACTTCTTCACTCGGGGTGGTGAGAGTGTGGAACGAGCTGCCAGTGAAAGTGGCGGATGCAGGTTCAATTTCAACATTTAAGGGAAGTTTGGGCAGGGAGGGAGTGGGGAGCTGTGGTGCGGGTGCAGTTCGATGTGACTAGGCAGATTAACAGTTTGGGAGAGACGAGATGGGCTGAACGGCCTGTTCGGTGACTACTCTGGAACCTGGTGGGGTGGAACTTCTGGCTTCTGTAAGCCCAGCCCAGCAGGAGCTGTGAGAAGGGGGCAGAGCCCAGACTGAGGTCACCCTTGATGATGGATGCTGTCTTGAGGCAGTGTAGATGTTCTCAGTGCTGGGGAGGAAGGTGACCTTGCGTCCTTTCCTGTGGTTTGTGTGAGCTTGCAGATGGCGGCTGGTTTGTTGTTGGGCTAGAAGGAAGTACGGGTGACAAGAATAAAGGTATTTGAACGTCGTTAACTCTGGTTGAACAGGCAGACATGCAAACTGATGCAAAGCAGTGACAGACAAAGGATTAGTCAGACATCGAGTGGCAGCAATGTTAATTGAAATGCAAATAGTGGGCTGAAAGGATGCCTGTCTCTGTTTAACAGAGAATGCAGAACGCAGAATACAGAAAATAAAACCATAAGGCACAGGAGCAGAATTAGGCCATTTGGCTCTACCTTTCCATCACAGCTGATTTATTATCCCTCTCAAACCCATTCTCCTGCCTTCTCCCCATAACCTTTGATGCTTTGTCTAATCATGAACCTATTAACCTCCTCTTTAAATATACCCAATGACTTGGTCTCCATGGTCGTCCACAGCAACGAATTCCACAAATTCACCATCTTCTGACTAAAGAAATTCCTCCTCATTACTGTTATAAAGGGACGTCCTTCTATTCTGAGGCTGTGTCCTCTGGTTCTAGACTCCCCCACTATAGGAAACATCCTCCCCACATCCACTCTATCTGTGTCCTCTGGTCCTAGACTCCCCCACTATAGGAAACATCCTCTCCACATCCACTCTATCTGTGTCCTCTGGTCAAAGACTCCCCACTATAGGAAATACCCTCCCCACATCCACTCTATCTTGCTTTTTAATATTTGACAGGGATCACCGAGCCGAGATCCCTCCTCATTCTTCTATAGGCCGAGTCATCAGAAGCTTCTTATACACTAACCCTTTCATTCCCAGGATTATTCTCGTGAACATCCTTTCTTAGATGAGGGGCCCAAAACTGCTCACGATACTCCAAGTGCAGTCTGACCAATGCTTTATAAAGCCTCAGCATTACATCTTTGCTCTTACATTCTAATCCTCTCAAAATGCTAATGCTGCATTTGCATTCCTTATGCAGCACAGTACAGGCCCTTCAGCCCACAATGTTGTGCTGAATGTTGTACATTAATCGTTTTAGGACGAGATCCTTCATCAGGATTGGAAAGGAAGGTACAGAAGCCAGAAAAGGGTGGGGTGAGGGGAAGGAGGACAAGCTGGGAGGTGATAGGTGAGTCCAGGTGAGGGGGAAGGTGGGTGGGTGGGGAGGGGGATGAAGTGAGACACTGGGAGGTGATAGGTGAGACCAGGTGAGGGGGAAGGTGGGTGGGTGGGGGGAGGGGGATGAAGTGAGACACTGGGAGGTGATAGGTGAGACCAGGTGAGAGGGAAGGTGGGTGGGTGTGGGAGGGAGATGAAGTGAGACACTGGGAGGTGATAGGTGAGACCAGGTGAGGGGGAAGGTGGGTGGGTGGGGAGGGGGATGAAGTGAGACACTGGGAGGTGATAGGTGAGACCAGGTGAGAGGGAAGGTGGGTGGGTGGGGAGGGGGATGAAGTGAGACACTGGGAGGTGATAGGTGAGACCAGGTGAGGGGGAAGGTGGGTGGGGAGGGGAATGAAGTGAGACACTGGGAGGTGATAGGTGAGACCAGGTGAGGGGGAAGGTAGGTGGGTGGGTGAGTGGGGGATGAAGTGAGACACTGGGAGGTGATAGGTGAGACCAGGTGAGGGGGGAGGGGGATGAAGTGAGAAACTGGGAGGTGATAGGTGAGACCAGGTGAGGGGGAAGGTGGGTGGGTGGGGAGGGGGATGGAGTGAGACACTGGGAGGTGATGGGTGAGACCAGGTGAGGGGGAAGGTGGATGAAGTGAGACACTGGGAGGTGATGGGTGAGACCAGGTGAGGGGGAAGGTGGTTGAGTGGGGAGGAGGATGAAGTGAGACACTGGGAGGTGATAGGTGAGACCAGGTGAGGGGGAAGGTGGGTGGGTGGGGAGGAGGATGAAGTGAGACACTGGGAGGTGATAGGTGAGACCAGGTGAGGGGGAAGGTGGGTGGGTGGGGAGAGGGATGAAGTGAGACACTGGGAGGTGATAGGTGAGACCAGGTGAGGGGGAAGGTGGGTGGGGAGGGGGATGAAGTGAGACACTGGGAGGTGATAGGTGAGACCAGGTGAGGGGGAAGGTGGGTGAGTGGGGAGGAGGATGAAGTGAGACACTGGGAGGTGATAGGTGAGACCAGGTGAGGGGGAAGGGGATGAAGTGAGACACTGGGAGGTGATAGGTGAGACCAGGTGAGGGGGAAGGTGGGTGGGTGGGGAGGATGAAGTGAGACACTGGGAGGTGATAGGTGAGACCAGGTGAGGGGGAAGGTGGGTGAGTGGGGGAGGAGGATGAAGTGAGACACTGGGAGGTGATAGGTGAGACCAGGTGAGGGGGAAGGTGGGTGGGTGGGGAGGAGGATGAAGTGAGACACTGGGAGGTGATAGGTGGAAAAGGTAATTTGCTGAAGAGGAAGGAATCTGATGGTGAGGAGAGAGGACGATGGGAGAAAGGGAGGAACCAGAGGGAGGTGGTGGGCATGTGATGAAAAGTGGTGAAAGTGGAGCCAAACTGCGGAATAGGAAAAGAGAGAAAGGGGATGAGGAGGAAGTTTCTGGAAATTGGAGGGACTGATGTTGGTGACATTGGGTTAAGGTCTATGAGGTGTTGCTCCCCCAACTTGAGAGTGGCAAATACGGAGTTTGTGGACTGACACTCCAGAATGTGAAAGGAAAGTAAAATTAAGATGAGTGGCCACTGGAAAGTTATGCCTCTTTTAGCAAAATGCTGAATGTTTATTCCTCTCGGTAGATGCTGCCTGACCTGCTGAGTTCCTGCAGCACTTTGTGTGTGTTGCCCTGGTATATTGGTCTGCCCGCCTCTGGGCAGGAAGGGGAGGTGGGTGGTTTTGCTGAAGCCTCTCTCGTCTGCTCACTGATCTGACGTCTTCCCCTCTGCTTCCAGCCGGAAAACTTGCTGCTGGCATCCAAGAACAAAGGGGCTGCCGTGAAGCTGGCTGACTTTGGCCTTGCCATTGAAGTTGAAGGGGAGCAACAGGCTTGGTTCGGTGAGTTGACAGTATGGTACTGGCCTCAACGTCCTTCCTCCAATGAGGGGACCAGAACTACACGCAGGCTTACCCAGAGTTTTAAAAAGCTGCCACATAACTTCCTGACCTTTCAACTCAATGCCTCGGCTAATAAAAGCAAGTCCTCCATAAGCCTTCTGCATCAACCTGTGTGGCCACTTTCAAGAAGTTATGACTTAGACCCCAAGATCTCTTTGCTCAGAGACACTGTTAACCTATGACCTCTAGCTCTGGTATGCCTCTATATTTATAACATTGGTAATTTTGATATTCATTACATCAGCAATTCCTCATCCTTCAACATACTGGGGCCACTACTGACCACGAATGCAGCCGGACTCTCCACAGAAACAGTCATAGAGTACTACAGTACAGAAAGAGTCCCTTCAGCCCATCTAGTTTGTGCCAAACTGTTATTCTGCCGAGTCTCATCAACCCACACCCAGACCATAACCTTTCGTACTTCTTTCATCCATGTATCTGTCCACACTTCTCTTAAATGTTGAAATTATACCCACAGACCTCTAAACATGGTCTGCAAAATCTCTCCAGGTTAAAATTAAAGATGAAAAGGTTTGCTTTCTTTGTCACACATTCGCTGAAACATGCAGTGAAATGCATCATCTGCATCAAATCAAATCAGTGAGGAATGTGCTGGGGGCAGCCCACAAGTGTTAACATGCTATCCGTGCCAATGCATGCCCACAACTCACTAAACCTAACCCCTACATCTTTGGAATGAAACCCACTTGGCCACCGGGACAATGTACAGACTCATTACAGTCAGCAGCAGCAGTCAAACTTCAACCACTGATCACCGTAAAGCATTGCATTAACCAGTACACTACTGGGCTGCCCCTTACAAAGCAATTCCAGTAAAATTATGTGAGGTGCGCATAGGATAGGTTGGCAATATCCTCTCTCCCCCCCCCCCCCCCCCAGGTCAAAATGGTATCTCCTCATATCAGCCACTTCTGCCCTGGGAAAGGGTCCACCCCACTCTCCAATCTATCTATCTCTTTTATCATCTAATACACCTCTATCAAGTCACCTCTCATCCTCTTTCAGTCTAAAGAGAAATGCCCGAGTCCATTCAACCTATTTTCATAAGAGAGGTCTAGTCTTGGCAGCATCCTGGTAAATCTCCTCTGCACCCTCTCTAATCCAGGCAGCATCCTGGTAAATCTCCTCTGCACCCTCTCTAATCCAGGCAGCATCCTGGTCAATCTCCTCTGCACCCTCTCTAATCCAGGCAGCATCCTGGTCAATCTCCTCTGCACCCTCTCTAATCCAGGCAGCATCCTGGTAAATCTCCTCTGCACCCTCTCTAATCCAGGCAGCATCCTGGTGAATCTCCCCTGCACCCTCTCTAATCCAGGCAGCATCCTGGTGAATCTCCTCTGCACCCTCTCTAATCCAGGCAGCATCCTGGTAAATCTCCTCTGCACCCTCTCTAATCCAGGCAGCATCCTGGTAAATCTCCTCTGCACCCTCTCTAATCCAGGCAGCATCCTGGTAAATCTCCTCTGCACCCTCTCTAATCCAGGCAGCATCCTGGTGAATCTCCTCTGCACCCTCTCTAATCCAGGCAGCATCCTGGTAAATCTCCTCTGCACCCTCTCTAAGCTTCCTCATCCCTCCTATAATGAGGTGACCAAAACTGACCACAATATTACCAGTGTGGTCTAACCAGGGCTGCAAGACAGAGTCCAGAGGAGGTTCACGAGGATGATTCCGGGAACAAAGGGGTTAACATATGAGGAGCGTTTGGCAGCTCTGGGCCTGTATTCACTGGAATTTAGAAGAATGCGGGGGGGATCTGATTGAATTCTACCAAATGTTGAAAGAACTGGATAGGGTGGATGTGGAGAGGATGTTTCCTATGGTGGGGGTATCCAGAACTAGAGGGCACAGCCTCATAATTGAGGGACGACCCTTTCGAATAAAGGTAAGGAGGAATTATTTTAGCCAAGACAGTAGTGAACCTGTGGAATGCTCTGCCACAGACTGTGCTGGAGGCCGAGTCCGTGGGTATATTTAAGGCAGAAGTTGATCGTTTCCTGATCAGTCAGGGCATCAAAGTATATGGCAACAAGGCAGATGTATGGGGATGGTGGGATCTGGGATCAGCCATGATGGAATGGCAGAGCAGACTTGATGAGCTGAATGGCCAAATTCTGCTGCAATGTCTTGAACTCATTCCCCTGACAAATGAAAGCCAACAGACCATACACCTCCTTAACTACCCTGTCAACTTGCACTGAGACTGGTGGGTTCAGATCCTAACACCCCTGTGTCCCTCCATACTGCCAAGATTCCTGGAGTTAATCACTTCAAATCCAACCTTCTGAAGTTAATTACTTCACACTTTTCCAGATTAAAATCCACTGGCCTCTTCCCAGCCGAGTTCTGCATTCTGTTGATATCCCATTGTCACATGAAACAAGTTTGTACACTTTAACCAACCTTCGTGTCATCTACAAACTTACTAACCAGCCTACCACTTCCTCATCCAAGTCATTTATAAAAATCTTACCAACCTGCCTTCATAAACCATAAGACTGTAAAATATAGGAACGGAATTAGGCCATTCAGCCCATCAAGCGTGCTCCACCATTCCATCATGGCTGACTTATTGTCTGTCTCAACCCCATTCTCCTCCCTTTTCCCCATAAACTTTGACACCCTGACTAATCAAGAAATTATCAACCTCCACTTTAAATATACACAATTCACCTGATTGCCATAGCCGTCAGTGGCAATGAATTCCACAGATTCACTACCCTCTGGCTAAAGAAACTCCCCCTCATCTCTGTTCTAAGCGGGTATTCCTCTATTTTGAGGCTGTGTCCTCTGGTCCTGGACTCTCCATGATAGGAAACATCCTCTCCACTTCCACCCTATCTGTGTCCTCTGGTCCTAGACTCCCCCACTATAGGAAACATCCTCTCCACATCCACTCTATCTGTGTCCTCTGGTCCTAGACTCCCCCACTATAGGAAACATCCTCTCCACATCCACTCTATCTGTGTCCTCTGGACCTAGACTCCCCCACTATAGGAAACATCCTCTCCACATCCACTCTATCTGTGTCCTCTGGTCCTAGACTCCCCCACTATAGGAAACATCCTCTCCACATCCACTCTATCAGTGTCCTCTGGTCCTAGACTCTCCATGATAGGAAACATCCTCTCCACATCCACCCTATCTGTGTCCTCTGGTCCTAGACTCTCCATGATAGGAAACATCCTCTCCACATCCACCCTATCTGTGTCCTCTGGTCCTACACTCCCCCACTATAGGAAACATCCTCTCCACATCCACCCTATCTGTGTCCTCTAGTCCTAGACTCCCCCACTATAGGAAACATCCTCTCCACATCCACCCTATCTGTGTCCTCTGGTCCTAGACTCCCCCACTATAGGAAACATCCTCTCCACATCCACCCTATCTGTGTCCTCTGGTCCTAGACTCCCCCACTATAGGAAACATCCTCTCCACATCCACCCTATCTGTGTCCTCTGGTCCTAGACTCCCCCACTATAGGAAACATCCTCTCCACATCTACCCTATCTGTGCCCTCAGGTCCTAGACTCCCCCACTATAGGAAACATCCTCTCCACAGCCACTCTATCCAGGCCTTTCAATATTCAATAAACTTCAGAATCAGGTTCAATATCACCAGCAAATGTCATGAAATTTGTTAACTTTGCGGCAGCAGTACAATGCAATGCATGATAAATATAGAAAAATATTGAATTACAGTAAATATATGTATATTAAAAAGTTAAGTTAAAAAAGCAGAGCAAAAACAAAATATGAAAAAATAGAGGTAGTATTCATGGGTTCAAGGTCCATTTACACATTCACGATGAGATCCCACCTCAATTTTTGCCATTCCAGCAAGTATAGTCCCAGAGCCATCAAACACCCCTGATATGTTAACCTTTTCGTTCCTGGGATCATTCATGTGAAGTGCCTCTGGAGCATCTCCAATGACAGCATATCCTTTCTTAGGTAACAGGCCCAAGCCTGCTCACAGTACTCCAAGTGCAGTCTGACCAATGCCGTAAAAAGCCTTGCTCTTGTACACTAGTCTTGTTGAAACGAATGCTCACATTGCACTTGCTTTCCTTACCTGATAGAGAATAGAGACCAGAAGAGCACAGTACTGGCCCTTTGGCCCACAATGCTGTGCCAATCGTCAACCATTTTGGGCAAGACCCTTCATCAGGACCGGAAAGGAAGGAGGTGATAGTTTGTGGGGTTTCTAGGGTTTAATCCCAGTGAAGACAAAAGCTCCTTTTTGTCTCTGTGATGCTGAAGGAAGCAGATGGATATCGTGAGTGTAATCTATATCATTCACAAATAGAGTTCGCACTGCATTGGGAAACTGTTCACAGCACTGAGTGAACACCATCGCCGGAAGTACTCAGGGTCGATAATGTGGTGTACGTCTGACAGAAAATGCACCATCACTGTTTAAGTAACCATTATCATCTGCTCCCTCACAGCAACAACTTTCATTTATATAGCACCTTTAATATAGCAAAGACTGCCAGGGCATTTAGAGTGATACAGTCACAGAACACTACAGCGCAGGAGGAGAGCCTTTGGCCTGTCTAATCCGTGCCAAGCCTTTAGTTTGCCAATCCCATGGACCTGCTCCCAGACCATAGCCTTCCATCCATGCACCTATCCAAATTTCTCTTAATTGTTGAAATCAAACCCCCAGCCACCACTTTTGCTGGCAGCTCGTTCCACACTCTCACCACCCTCTGAGTGAAGAAAGTCCCCCTAGATATTTCAGCTTTAACCCTTAACCCATAGGGTCTAGTTGCAGTCTCACCCAACCTCGGTGGAAAAATCCTGCCTGCATTTACCCTCTCTATACCCCTCAGAATGTTGTGTACACTGGACGACAGAGACCAGCAAAAGGAGAATGCAGCAGAAGAAGGCGTGTCTTAAAAAGGAGAATCAGGAGCACATTCTGTACCACCAGGCTCAAGGGCAGCTTCTATCCTGGAATTGAATCAGAATTCAAATCAGAATCATAAGTCATGAAATTTGTTGTTTTTCGGCAGCAGTACAATGCAATACATATAAAACTATAAATTACAGTAGGAAATATATATTTAAAATTAAATTAAATAAGTAGCGGAAAAAGAGAGCAAAAGGAAGAAAAAATAGTGAGGTAGTGTTCATGGATTCATTGTCCATTAAGAAATCTGATGATGGAGGGGAATAGACTGTTCCTGTAACATTGCGTGTGGGTCTTCAGGCTCCTGTACCTCCTCGCTGGTGGTAGCAATGAGAAGAGGGCATGTCCTAGGTGATGGGGGTCCTTAATGTTGGATGCCAGCTTTTTTGAGGCATCACCTTTTGAAGGTGTTCTAGTCACTGGGGAGGCCATGGCGGAGTGTCCATTACAGAGTGTCCATTACAGAGTCCATTACGGAGTGTCCATTACAGAGTGTCCATTACAGAGTGTCCATTACAGAGTCCATTACGGAGTGTCCATTACAGAGTGTCCATTACAGAGTGTCCATTACGGAGTGTCCATTACAGAGTCCATTACGGAGTGTCCATTACAGAGTGTCCATTACAGAGTGTCCATTACAGAGTCCATTACGGAGTGTCCATTACAGAGTGTCCATTACGGAGTGTCCATTACAGTGTCCATTACAGAGTGTCCATTACGGAGTGTCCAGTGGCTGTGTTTGCAACTTTCTGCAGCTTCTGACCCTGTGCCGTGGCCCCTTCATTCCAGATGGCGATGCAACCAGTTGGAATGCTTTCCACAGTACCATCGTAAAACTCGTGAACGCTCCTCTGGTACGATTGTAACTCCTCGTGCTTTTGTTCTCTCCCTAGGCTTTGCCGGCACTCCGGGGTATCTCTCTCCTGAGGTCTTGAGGAAGGATCCCTATGCTAAACCTGTGGACCTGTGGGCTTGTGGTAAGCAAATTGGTTCCTCCTGAGGTGATAGTCTTGTGTGGCAATGTAGTGAAATGGACCTTATGACAGCTCAAAGTTTCAAAGTAAATTTATTAACAAAGTACACATATGTCACCTGGGATTGATTTTCTTGCAGGCATTCACTGTAGAACAAAGAAGCACAATAGAAACAATGAAAACCTTCGCACAAGATGGGCAAACAACCAATATGCAAAAGCCAACAAACTGAGCCAATACAAAAAGACAAAAAGCAAATAAAATAATAAATAAATAAATAAACAATAAATATCGAAAACATGATGAAAGTGGGTCTACGGGTTGTGGGAACAGTTCAGTGATGGGGTGAGTGAAGTTACCCCCTTTGGTTCAAGAGCCTGATGGTTGAGGGGTAATAACTGTTCCTGAATCTGGTGGCATGGGACCTGAGACTCCTGTACCTCCTATAAGGGTGCCACAAGTATTATTCTATCTGACAGAAACAGTACAATATTTGCGTGTGCTTCTCACCATGCCTGTGTAGTCTGAGAGTGTTTTCATGGAACCGATATCTCAAGGGTGACAGTGTTGGGACCCAAGAGACCACAGGTGATCAGGGACTGGGTGTTTCTTGCTTTGCAAGCTCCCCAGTCAGCCATCTCACAGTGGTGGGACCATCTGCTCTCAGTCAGCAAGCTGATACTCGATTCAGAGAATTCTTGACTCAGGTATCATACTGAGGGAGCGTTAGAACCATAGAACACTACAGCACAGTACAGGCCCTTCAGCCTTCCATGTTGTGCTGACCCATATAATCCTTAAAAAAAAGTACTAAACCCACACTACCCCATAACCCTCCATTTTTCTTTTATCCATGTGCCTGTCCAAGAGGCTCTTAAATACCCCTAATGTTTTAGCCTCCACCACCATCCCTGGCAAGTAATTCCAGGCACTCACAACCCTCTGTATAAAAAAACTTACCCCTGATGTCTCCCCTAAACTTCCCTCCCTTAATTTTGTACCTCTGATGTTTGCTATTGGTGCCCTGGGAAACAGGTACTGACTATCCACCCTATCTATGCCTCTCATGATCTTGTACACCTCTATCAAGTCCCCTCTCATTCTTCTACGCTCCAAAGAGAAAAGTCCCAGCTTTGCTAACCTTGCTTCATATGACTTGTTCTCCAAACCAGGCAACATCCTGGTAAATCTCCTCTGCACCCTTTCCATAGCTTCCACATCCTTCCTATAATGAGGTGAGCAGAATTGAACACAGTACTTTAAGTGCGGTCTCACCAGAGATTTGTAGAGTTGCAACATGACCTCTCTACTCTTGAACTCAATCCCCATGTTAATGAAGCCTAGCATCCCATAGACCTTCTTAACTACCCTATCAACCTGTGCAGCGACCTTGAGGGATGTATGGATTTGAACCCCAAGGTCCCTTTCTTCATCCACATTCTTAAGTAACTGACCATTAATCCTGTACTCAGTCTGCTGGTTTGCCCTTACAAAATGCATCACCTCATACTTGTCCAGATTGAACTCCATCAGCCACTTTTCTGCCCAAATCTGCATCCTGTCTATATCCTCTTGTAACCTTCGACAACCTACAGCTCCATCCACAACTCCTCCAAGCTTTGTTTCCTCCACAAACTTAGTCACCCATCCTTCCGCCTCTTCATCCAGGTCATTTATAAAAATCACAAAGGCAGGGGTCCCAGGACAGATCCCTGCGGCACTCCACTAGTCACCGACCTCCAGGCAAAATACTTTCCTTCCACAACTACCCTCTGCTTTCTTCCTTTAAGCCAATTTTTTATCCAAACAGCCAAGGTTCCACTTATCCCATGCCTCATGACTTTCTAGATGAATCTCTCATGAAGGACCTTGTTAAATGCTATGCTAAAGTCCATGTAGACCACATCCACTGCCCTACCCTCATCAATTTCTTTTGTTACCTCTTCAAAACACTCAGTCAGACTCATGAGGCAGGATCTTCCCTTCACAAAGCCATGTTGACTATCCATGAGTAGACTGTACTTCTCCAAATGCTCTTAGATCCTATCCTTAAGAATCTTTTCCAGTAGTTTGCAGCCCACCAACGCAAGATTCACCAGTCTATAGTTCCCAGGTTTCTCCCTATTACCTTTTTTAAACAAGGGAACTACATTTGCCATTCTCCAGTCCCCCGGCACTTCCCCTGCAGCCAAAGAGGATTCAAAGATCATAGCTAATGCTCCTGCGATTTCTTCTCTCAATTCCCACAACAGCCTGGGGTGTATCATATCTGGCCCTGGGGATTTATCAATCTTACTGTTTTTAAGAAGATCCAGCACTACTTCTTCCATAATCTCCACGTTGTCCAGCACACAGGCCCGCTCTACTTCGACCTCATCCTGATCAAGATCCTTTTCACTTGTGAGTACTGAAGCAAAGTGTTCATTTAGGAATATGTTGCCCTGTCAAAGGTCAGCTTTGGAAATAAAGCTGTGAGTGTAGGAATGATGATGGCAAAGTTCAGAGGTGACATGACACTGGTCACGTTGTTGACAGAGAGGAGATTGTCGGCATATGGAACGCAATCCATCAACACCAGGTACATATTTTTCCAGGGTTTTTGAGTTTATTATTGTCACAGCCACCAAGATACAGTGAAAAACTTGTCTTGCACACTGTTCATACAGATCAGGTCATAACTCAGTGCATTGAGATAGAACAAGGGAATGCAGAATGAAGTGTTACAGTTACAGAGAAAGTGCGGTGTAGTAAGACCATAAGACATAAGAGCAGAATTAGGCCATCCATTCGGTCCATCGAGTCTGTTCCACCATTCCATCATGGCTGATTTATTGGCCCTCTCAGCCTCATTCTCTTGTCTTCTGCCAGTAACCTTTGACACCCTGACTAATCAAGAACTTATCAAGCTGCACTTAAAATACACCCAATGACTTTGCCTCCACCACTGTTCACGGCAATGAATTCCACAGATTCACCACCAATGGCCAAAGAAATTCCTCCTTGGCTCTGTTCTAAAGGGACATCCCTCTATTCCGAGGCTGTGGTCTCTGGTCCTAGTCTTTCCACTATAGGAAACAACCTCTCCACATCCACCCTCTATCTAAGCCTTTCAATATTCGGTAGGTTTAAATGAGATTCCCCCCTCATTCTTGTATACTTCAATGAGTACAGGCCCAGAGCCATCAAAAGCTCTTAATTCCTGTTTCCAATAGTGGGAGAGTTAAGAGAAATGTGGATAGATACATGGATGGGAGGGTCGTAGAGGGCTATGGTCTAGGTGCAGGTCAATGGGACTAGGCAGAATGATAATTTGGCATGGACTAGATGTTTCTGTATTGTGGTGTTGTATGGCTTAGAACAGAGATGAGGAGGAACTTCACTAACCAGAGGGGTGGTGAATCTGTGGAATTCATTGTCACAGACAAGTCATTGGATATATTTAAAGCAGAGGTTGATAAGTTCTTGTTTGGTAAACAGGATTAAGATTTGGGGGAGAAAACAGAAAAATAGAGTTGAGGAAGGAAATACATAGTGATTGAATAAAACATGCACAAAATGCTGGAGGAACTCAGCAGATCAGGTAGCATCTATGGAGAGGAATAAACAGTCGACGTTTCTGGTCGAGACACACGATAGATTAGTGGAGTGGAAAGGCCCAGTTCTACTCCTGCATCTTATGGTCTAATGTGCTAGAGATGTCCTGTTGTCGGGCAGGCGTGGGAGATCCTGGCTTCAATAGGACGATGAGCTCCCCCTGGTGTCTTCTCTGAGCCAGCAGTATTCAAGATTCAAGACAGTTTAATGTCATTTCCAGGACACAGGCGTAAAGGAGAACAAACTAGTTGTTGTTACTGATTCCTTTCCAGCACCTTTTTGTATATGCGTCCTTGATGGTGGATAGGCTGGTCCGGTGATGGGTTGGGCAGTTTTGACCAGCCACGGTTGAGTCTTCCTGTCCACCACAGAGCAGTTTCTGTGGATATTCGCCAATGTACATCCATGGCACACACACACTTTGGTTCTTCACAGTCTGAAAGAGACCATAAGACATAGGAGCAGAATTAGGCCATTCAGCCCATCAAGTCTCCTCTGCCATTCCATGATGGCTGATTTATTATCCCTCTGAACCTCGTTCTCCTGCCTTCTCCCCGTGACCTTTGATGCCCTGACTAATCATTTGTACCAGGGCCCTGGTGAGACCACACCTGGAGTATTGTGTACAGTTTTGGTCTCCAGGGTTAAGGAAGGACATCCTGGCTGTAGAGGAAGTGCAGCGTAGATTCACGAGGTTAATTCCTGGGATGTCTGGACTGTCTTACGCAGAGAGGTTAGAGAGACTGGGCTTGTACACGCTGGAATTAAGGAGATTGAGAGGGGATCTGATTGCAACATATAAGATTATTAAGGGATTGGACAAGATAGAGGCAGGAAATATGTTCCAGATGCTGGGAGAGTCCAGTACCAGAGGGCATGGTTTGAGAATAAGGGGTAGGTCATTTAGGACAGAGTTAAGGAAAAACTTCTTCTCCCAGAGAGTTGTGGGGGTCTGGAATGCACTGCCTCGGAAGGTAGTGGAGGCCAATTCTCTGGATGCTTTCAAGAAGGAGCTAGATAGGTATCTTATGGATAGGGGAATCAAGGGATATGGGGACAAGACAGGAACCGGGTATTGATAGTAGATGATCAGCCATGATCTCAGAATGGCGGTGCAGGCTCGAAGGGCCGAATGGTCTACTTCTGCACCTATTGTCTATTGTCTATTGTCTAATCAAGAACCTATCAACCTCTGCTTTAAATATACCCAATAACTTGGCCTCCACAGCCATCTGAGTCAATGAATTCCACCCTCCAGGTAAAGAAATTCCTCCTCATGTATCTCCCCCACTATAGGAAACATCCTCTCCACATCAACTCTATCTAGGCTTTTCAATATTTGATAGATATCAATGAGATTCTCCCTCATTCTTCTAAACTCTAGTGAGTACTGACCCAGAACCATCAAACACTCCTCATACATTAACCATTTCATTTGTGGAATAATTCCCATGAACCTGCTCTGGAGCTTCTCCAATGCCAGCACATCTTTTCTTAGATAAGGGGCCCAAAACTGCTCCCAATACTCCAAGTGCAGGCTGACCAATACCTTATAAAGCCTCAGCTGAACCTGGTGGTGTGGGTCCTGAGGCTCCTGTACCTCCTTCCTGATGGCAGCAGTGAGAAGAGAGTGTGGCCCGGGTGGTGGGGGTCCCTGATGGCAGCAGTGAGAAGAGAGCGTGGCCTGGGTGGTGGGGGTCCCTGATGGCAGCAGTGAGAAGAGAGCGTGGCCTGGGTGGTGGGGGTCCCTGACGATGGATGGCAGCAGTGAGAAGAGAGCGTGGCCCGGGTGGTGGGGGTCCCTGATGGCAGCAGTGAGAAGAGAGCGTGGCCCGGGTGGTGGGGGTCCCTGATGGCAGCAGTGAGAAGAGAGCATGGCCCGGGTGGTGGGGGTCCCTGACGATGGATGGCAGCAGTGAGAAGAGAGCGTGGCCTGGGTGGTGGGGGTCCCTGACGATGGATGGCAGCAGTGAGAAGAGAGCGTGGCCCGGGTGGTGGGGGTCCCTGATGGCAGCAGTGAGAAGAGAGCGTGGCCCGGGTGGTGGGGGTCCCTGATGGCAGCAGTGAGAAGAGAGCGTGGCCCGGGTGGTGGGGGTCCCTGATGGCAGCAGTGAGAAGAGAGCGTGGCCCGGGTGGTGGGGATCCCTGACGATGGATGGCAGCAGTGAGAAGAGAGCGTGGCCTGGGTGGTGGGAGTTCTCGATGGCGGATGCTGCTCTTTTGTGGCAGTGCTCGGTTATGGGGAGGCTTTATCTGAGGTGGACTGGGCATTATCCGCTACTTTTTTGTAGGCTTTTCCGTTCAAGGGCATTGGTGTTTACATACCAGGTGCGATGCAACCAGTCAGATTGTATATCTGAGAACAGACCCATTTACCCCAACACACGAGATTCTGCAGATGCTGGAAATCCTGAATAATACACACAAAATACTGGAGGAGCTCAGCAGGTCAGGCAGTATTTGTGGAAAGGAATAATCAGTCGATGTTTCAGGCCGAGGACTGGAAAGGAAGGGGGAAGAAACCAGAATAAGGTGTAAAGGAGCACAAGCCGGACAGTGTTGAGTGAAGCCTGATTGGGGGTGGGGGGGGGGAGTGAGGTGGGGGATGAAGACAAATGTAATTTTGGCATTTATTTCAAGGGGGAAGTATATAAAAACAAGGAGATAAATCTGAAGTTTTAAAAACATTAATCAGGCCGTACTTTGTATTGCCAACAGTTTTGGGCCCCATATCTCGGAAAGGATGTGTTGTCATTGGAGAGAGTCCAGAGGAGGTTCACAAGGATAATTCTGGGAATGAAGGGGTTAACATGTGAGAAGCATTTGGCAGCTTTGGGCCTGTACTCACTGGAATTTAGAAGGATGCTTGTCTTAGAAGGACACTTTTAGAAAAGATGGTCTTGCATACTGTTCCTACAGATCGGATCATTATACGGTGCACTGAGGTAGAACAAGGGAAAACAATAACAGAATGCAGAATAAAGTGTCACAGTTACAGAGGAAGTGCAGTGCAGACAGACGATAAGGTGTGAGGTCATAACGAGGTAGATTGTGAGGTCAAGTCCATTTTGTCGTACTAGAGGACCATTCAATGGTCTGATAACAGTGGGGTAGAAGCTGTCCTTGGGCCTGGTGAGACGTGTTTTCACTGATAACAGTGGGGTAGAAGCTGTCCTTGGGCCTGGTGGGATGTGCTTTCACTGATAACAGTGGGGTAGAAGCTGTCCTTGGGCCTGGTGGGACGTGCTTTCACTGATAACAGTGGGGTAGAAGCTGTCCTTGGGCCTGGTAGGACGTGCTTTCACTGATAACAGTGGGGTAGAAGCTGTCCCCGAGCCTGGTGGGACGTGCTTTCACTGATAACAGTGGGGTAGAAGCTGTCCTTGGGCCTGGTGGGACGTGCTTTCACTGATAACAGTGGGGTAGAAGCTGTCCTTGGGCCTGGTGGGACGTGCTTTCACTGATAACAGTGGGGTAGAAGCTGTCCTTGGGCCTGGTGGGACGTGCTTTCACTGATAACAGTGGGGTAGAAGCTGTCCCTGAGCCTGGTGGGACGTGCTTTCAGGACTTTGTGTCTTCTGCCCGATGGGAGAGGGGAGAAGAGAGAATGTCTGGGGGTGGGGGTGGAGGGCTTTGATTCTGCGGCTGCTTTACTGAGTTAGTGAGAAGGGTAGAGAGAGGAGGCTGGTTTCGGCAATGTCTTGAGCTGCATCCACAACTCTTTACTGTTTCCAAGAACTGACCCATTTATCCCAACCCTCTGTTTTTAACAAATGATCTGTCTGTTGAAATAATCTCACTAACCTTTCCCATTCCCATTGCAAAATCTCAGCTCAATTACATTAATGAAACATTGCCATCCCCATTGAGAAATTTCAAGATCGATCCCATCAGGCTCAGGACCCAACTGGAAAATTATAATAAACTCTGAATCTGTGGCTACACTGAAGGGTGCCGGAGGGTGAGGGGGTTGGCAAGAGATCTGGTTGTGTGGCAGCTCATTGATCAATAGGGCAGACCCAGGGGAGAACAGAACTTCTGCTGGAGTCTGTAAGGTAAGAGGAGGACAGAATAGATCAGCTTCCAGTTCTGTCATTGACACATAGTAACCCAACAGTGAGTGCAATTGCTTTACTGTGCCAGTGAGCACAGATCAGGGTTTGACTCCTGCTGCTGTCTGTAAGGAGTCTGCACGTTCTCCCTGTAACTGCCTGGGTTTCCTCTGGGTGCCCCAGTTTCCCCCCACATTCCAAAGATTAGGGTTAGGGTTAGTGAGTTGTGGGATAGGCTACATGCAGTGGCCACTTTATCAGTGATACCTGTACACCTGCTCATTAATCAGCCAATCATGTGGCAGCAACTCGATGCATAAAGGTATGCAGACATGGTCAGTTGTTGTTCAGACCTGACATTAGAGTAAGGAAGAAATGTGATCTGTGACTTTGACCATGGAATGATTATTGGTGCCAGATGGGGTGGTTTGAGTATTTCAGAAACTGCCAACCTCCTGGGAATTTAATGCGTAATACTCTGTGGACCAGGGGCTCCCAACCTGGGGTCCATGGATCCCTTGCTTAGTGGTAGGGGTCCATAGCGTCAAAAAGGTTGGGAAATCCTGCTCTAGAATTTACAGAGAATGGTGTGAAAAACAAAAAACATCCAGTGAGCAGCATTTCTGTGGGGGAAAATGCCTTGTTAATGAGAGAGGTCGGAGGAGAAAGGCCAGACTGGTTCAAGCTGACAGGAAGGTGACAGTAACTCAAATAAGCACTCATTATAACAGTGGTGTGCAGAAGCATCTCTGGTTGAACAAACTGTCAATGCTTGAAGTGGATGGGCTACATTAGCAGAAGACCATGAGCATACACTCAATGGCCGTTTTGTTGGTAAAGGCGATAGCTAATAAAATGGCTACCGAGTGTGTGTTGGTGCTGGAAACATGGTGACACCTGCAGACTGCCCCAGCACATCCTCGGTCTGTGTTGACACAAATGACTCATTTCACTGTACGTTTGGATGTACATGTGACAAATAAAACCAATCTATTGGCATGTCATGAAACCTGTTGCTCTTTGTTTTTTATTTTATAGAGATACAGGGTGAACAGGCCCTCCCAGCCCTTTGAGCCACACTGCCCAGTGACCCCGAAATAACCCCAGCCTAATCATTTTACAATGACCAATCAGCCCACAAACTGGTACCGTGTGCTTTGGACTGCGGGAGGAAACCCTCAAGGTCACGGGGAGAACGTGCAAACACCTCACAGGCAGTGGCAGCAAGTGAACCCGGGTCGCTGGTACTGTAAACCGTTGTGCTAACCACTACACTACCGTGCGATGGGAATCGAACCCGGGTCGCTGGTACTGTAAACCGTTGTGCTAACCACTACACTACCGTGCGATGGGAATTGAACCCGGGTCACTGGTACTGTAACCGTTGTGCTAACCACTACCGTGTGATGGGAATCGAACCCGGGTCGCTGGTACTGTAAAACGTTGTGCTAACCACTACACTACCGTGTGATGGGAATTGAACCCGGGTCACTGGTACTGTAACCGTTGTGCTAACCACTACACTACCGTGTGATGGGAATTGAACCCGGGTCACTGGTACTGTAACCGTTGTGCTAACCGCTACACTACCGTGCGATGGGAATTGAACCCGGGTCACTGGTACTGTAAAACGTTGTGCTAACCACTACACTACCGTGTGATGGGAATTGAACCCGGGTCACTGGTACTGTAAACATTGTGCTAACCACTACACTACCGTGTGATGGGAATTGAACCCGGGTCACTGGTACTGTAAACATTGTGCTAACCACTACACTACCGTGCGATGGGAATTGAACCCGGGTCACTGGTACTGTAACCGTTGTGCTAACCACTACACTACCGTGTGATGGGAATTGAACCCGGGTCACTGGTACTGTAACCGTTGTGCTAACCGCTACACTACCGTGCGATGGGAATTGAACCCGGGTCACTGGTACTGTAAAACGTTGTGCTAACCACTACACTACCGTGTGATGGGAATTGAACCCGGGTCACTGGTACTGTAAACATTGTGCTAACCACTACACTACCGTGTGATGGGAATTGAACCCGGGTCACTGGTACTGTAAACATTGTGCTAACCACTACACTACCGTGCGATGGGAATTGAACCCGGGTCACTGGTACTGTAAAACGTTGTGTTAACCACTACATTACTGTGTGATGGGAATTGAACCCGGGTCACTGGTACTGTAACCGTTGTACTAACCACTACACTACCGTGCGATGGGAATTGAACCCGGGTCACTGGTACTGTAAAACGTTGTGCTAACCACTACACTACCGTGCGATGGGAATTGAACCCGGGTCACTGGTACTGTAAAACGTTGTGTTAACCACTACACTACCGTGCGATGGGAATTGAACCCAGGTCACTGGTACTGTAAAACGTTGTGTTAACCACTACACTACCGTGCGATGGGAATTGAACCCAGGTCACTGGTACTGTAAAACGTTGTGCTAACCAGTACAATACCATGCAGCAGCAGTACACTGCAGGACATAGAACATACTATCAATTACAATAAAAATATAAAAAACAGGAGATTTACCAGGATGCTGCCTGGTTTAGAGAGCATGTCTTATGAGGATTCGTTGAGCAAACTAGGGCTTTTCTCTTTGGAGTGAAGGAGGATGAGAGGTGACTTGATAGAGGTGTACAAGATGATAGGAGGCGTAGATTGAGTGGACAGCCAGAGACTTTTCCCAGGGCAGAAATGGCTGACATGAGGGGGCATAATCTAAGGGTGATTGGAGGAAAGTATGGGGTGGATGTCAGAGGTAGGTTTTTACACAGAGAGTGGTGGGTGTGTGGAATGCCTTGCCAGGGGTGCTGGTAGAGGCAGGAGAACATACAAACCTGATCAGTGATTGCTCGTGCTCTTTCCATGTAAGTCAAAGTCAAATTTATTATCAGTACATACATGTCACCACATATAACCCTGAGATTCTTTTTCTACAGGCGTACTTAGTAAATCTATAGAACAGCAACTGTAAACATCAGGAACTGTAAACAAACTGTGCAAATGCAGGTAATAAATAAATAGCAACAAATCATGAGCATGAAATAACAGGATAAAAAGTTCTGAAAAAGAGTGTAGTTATCACCTTTTGTTCAAGAGCCTGATGGTTGAGGAGTAACAACTGTTCTTGAACCTGCTGGTGTGAGTCCTGAGGCTCCTGTACCTTCCACCTGATGGTGTGGGTAGTGATTGATGCTACTTTTCTACAGCAATGTCTCATATAGATGTGTTCAGTGAATGGGAGGGTTTTACCTGTGATGTGCTGGGCCGAATCCACTACCTTTTGTAGGATTTTCTGCTGAAAGGTATCGGTGTTCCCAGACCAGGCTGTAATACAGCCAGTCAGCACACTTTCCACCACACAGCTATAGCAGGATGTAGGAGTGACAAGTAAAGCTGACCTCCTTAATCTTCTTCCTTCCCCAGGTGTCATTCTCTACATCCTCCTGGTTGGTTACCCTCCATTCTGGGATGAGGACCAGCACAGACTCTACCAGCAGATCAAAGCTGGGGCCTACGATGTGAGTGTTGTATGGGAGTGTGTGACTGGGGAGGGACAGCCTATCTGCCACGGTCTCTGAGAGATCGGAACCAGCTCCGTCCCTGGTTGGTCGTCACCCAGCCACTGACCACTCTGCTTTTTCCCCAGCTGATGGTCTCTCTCCTTACAACACCCAAGGCCATTCAGCTCACAGTGCTGTCCCACTTCCTCACTAATTTTCCCTGTAAACTCTCCCATCCACACGAGGGACAATTTACGACCAACTAACCCATGTTGTTGGACAGTGGGAGGAAACCAGAGCACCCAGGGGAAACCTACAAACTCTACAAAAACATTGTGGTGGTTGGGATCAAACCCGGGTCTCTGGAACAGTGAGGCAACGCCTCTACGGGCTACGCCACTCTCCTGCCCTCTGGGATCGCTGGTATGAGGTATTACCCCAGCATCAAGACTTCCCTCCATTATGACTTTACCCCATCTCCAGGCAGTCAGCCTTTCTACCTGGGCAGATCATGGGACCAAAACAAAGACCCCAGAACATAGAACATAAGTCATAGGAACAGAATTAGGCCATTCAGCCCATCAAGTCTGCTCTCCCATTCCACCATGGCTGATTTATTATCCCTCTCAACCCCATTTTCCCCTTAACCTTTGACGCATTGACCAATCAAGAACCTATCAAACTCCGCTTCAAGTATACCCAACGACGGCCTCCAAAAACATAGATCTCAGAATATGGAAGTTAGAACATAGGGCAGAACATAGAACATAGTAATTAATAACTTAGAACCTCAAACACAGAACACAGAACAGTACAGCATAGGAATATGCCCCTTAACCCACAAAGTCTGTGTCAAACAAGATGCCTATTAATCTAAATCTACCTTATCCACATCCATCATGGTTTCATAAACTTCTGAGAGGTCACCACTCATTCTCCTGCAAACTACAAAGCATATTCATTATCAAAGCATGAATATTGCATACAACTTGAGATTCATCTTATTGCAGGCAGGCACAAAACAAAGTAACACGACAGAACCCATTTCAAAGAAGAAGACTATCGAACACCGAATGTGCAGATGAACCAATCGTGCAAACATTACAAGTAATATTCAGAACTGAAGTCAGGAAAATGAGTCCACAGCCATAAAGGCAACAGCTGATCCATCAGCCCGTTAGTTGCAGGCCACAGCTTCAGTTCAGCGTCGAGATGAGTAAACCTCGTGAGCTGAACCGGCCCGTCCTTCACCTTTAGCACCAACACCCTGATCTTTTCAATCTGATCCAGCACTTAAATCGTCCAAACCTTTGTTCCTCGCTCTCGGGCCCGGGCTCTGCCACTTTGATAAACTCCTGGGCCTGGGCTCTGCCACCTCAATCCACCTATTCCCGACCTTTCCAATTCAGCCTGGCGCTTATATCAATCAAACCTTGGGTCTTTTCTCACTCTCCTGTGCTTCAAGGAATAAAGATGCTGCCTGCCAACCTCAGGCAGTGCCCTTGAAAACCTTTCCGGCACCCTCACCATCTACATTAGGCAGGGAGCCCCACTATATCAGTTCACACCACACAGGGCCTGCTGGTTGCTAGGGGAGATGAGGCAGCCTGTGATAGCTCGCTGTTGTTTCTCTTTTGTTCCATAGTTCCCGTCTCCAGAGTGGGACACTGTGACACCTGAGGCCAAAGATCTCATCAACAAGATGTTGACGATTAACCCTGCCAAACGCATCACTGCAGCGGAGGCCCTTAAACATCCCTGGATCTCGGTATGTCTGATACCTGGCGTCTGGCAGGGAGGCAACCCTGTGGATGCAACTGGGGAGAGTCATTCAGAAAATACTGTGGGCTGTGGGAGGGGTTCAGTGGGTGGGGAGAGTCAGTGACGTGAGAGAGTGTCTGAAGGGCTGTGGGAGGGGATTCAGTGGGTGGGGAGAGTTGGTGATGGGGGAGAGTATCCATGGGCTGTGGGAGGGGATTCAGTGGGTGGGGAGAGTCAGTGACGTGAGAGAGTGTCTGAAGGGCTGTGGGAGGGGATTCAGTGGGTGGGGAGAGTCAGTGACGTGAGAGAGTGTCTGAAGGGCTGTGGGAGGGGATTCAGTGGGTGGGGAGAGTTGGTGATGGGAGAGAATATCCATGGGCTGTGGGAGGGGATTCAGTGGGTGGGGAGAGTCAGTGACGTGAGAGAGTGTCTGAAGGGCTGTGGGAGGGGATTCAGTGGGTGAGGAGAGTTGGTGATGGGGGAGAGTATCCATGGGCTGTGGGAGGGGTTCAGTGGGTGGGGAGAGTTGGTGATGGGGGAGAGTATCCATGGGCTGTGGGAGGGGATTCAGTGGGTGGGGAGAGTCAGTGACATGAGAGAGTGTCTGAAGGGCTGTGGGAGGGGATTCAGTGGGTGGGGAGGGTCAGTGACGTGAGAGAGTGTCTGTGGGCTGTGGGAGGGGATTCAGTGGGTGGGGAGAGTCAGTGACATGAGAGAGTGTCTGAAGGGCTGTGAGAGGGGATTCAGTGGGTGGGGAGAGTCAGTGACATGAGAGAGTGTCTGAAGGGCTGTGGGAGGGGATTCAGTGGGTGGGGAGGGTCAGTGACATGAGAGAGTGTCTGTGGGCTGTGGGAGGGGATTCAGTGGGTGGGGAGAGTCAGTGACATGAGAGAGTGTCTGAAGGGCTGTGGGAGGGGATTCAGTGCGCGGGGAGAGTAACCATGGGCTGTGGGAGGGGATTCAGTGGGTGGGGAGAGTCAGTGACATGAGAGAGTGTCTGAAGGGCTGTGGGAGGGGTTCAGTGGGTGGGGAGAGTCAGTGATGGGGGAGAGTATCCATGGGCTGTGGGAGGGGTTCAGTGGGTGAGGAGAGTTGGTGATGGGGGAGAGTATCCATGGGCTGTGGGAGGGGTTCAGTGGGTGGGGAGAGTTGGTGATGGGGGAGAGTATCCATGGGCTGTGGGAGGGGTTCAGTGGGTGGGGAGAGTTGGTGATGGGGGAGAGTATCCATCGGCTGTGGGAGGGGATTCAGTGGGTGGGGAGAGTCAGTGACATGAGAGAGTGTCTGAAGGGCTGTGGGAGGGGATTCAGTGGGTGGGGAGGGTCAGTGACGTGAGAGAGTGTCTGTGGGCTGTGGGAGGGGATTCAGTGGGTGGGGAGAGTCAGTGACATGAGAGAGTGTCTGAAGGGCTGTGAGAGGGGATTCAGTGGGTGGGGAGAGTCAGTGACATGAGAGAGTGTCTGAAGGGCTGTGGGAGGGGATTCAGTGGGTGGGGAGGGTCAGTGACATGAGAGAGTGTCTGTGGGCTGTGGGAGGGGATTCAGTGGGTGGGGAGAGTAACCATGGGCTGTGGGAGGGGATTCAGTGGGTGGGGAGAGTCAGTGACATGAGAGAGTGTCTGAAGGGCTGTGGGAGGGGATTCAGTGCGCGGGGAGAGTAACCATGGGCTGTGGGAGGGGATTCAGTGGGTGGGGAGAGTCAGTGACATGAGAGAGTGTCTGAAGGGCTGTGGGAGGGGTTCAGTGGGCGGGGAGAGTCAGTGACGTGAGACAGTGTCTGTGGGCTGTGGGAGGGGTTCAGTGGGCGGGGAGGGTCAGTGATGGGGGAGAGTATCCATGGGCTGTGGGAGGGGAGAGAAAATGATTGGGGAAAGTGTGTGGGGTGTGGGAGGGGATTCAGTTGTTGGGGAGGGAGTAAGTGGGGAAAGAGTCGGTGTTGGTAAACTCTGTCCCTCGAGATGGGCATTATTTCTTCGGTAAGATCTCTTGAATGTGCAAAGTGATCTCAATCATCGATTCCCTGAGCTGCTGGCCAGTTTGACAGTGCATTGTAGGATACGTGAACTCACCTGTTTGGTTGTGTCCTATTGCCCAGGTGGGTAGGGAGGAACGTCAATCCGACTCCTCTCAACCCATGACCAACCATTTCCCTCTGTGAACAGGGTCACCACAGGAAGAGGCAAGACCCACATCCACCTAGCACTTCAGGATCTTCCCAAGTCTCCCTGCTGACAACAATGTCCCTGTTTGAAGTGAAGCCATTGTTTTAACAATGACCTTCAGATACATAAAGTGTAAAAATGAGGCGAGAGTAAATATCAGACTACTGGGAAACAATGCTGGAGAGATAACAAAATGGTAGATAAATTGAATAAGAATTTTGCATTAGTCTTCACTGTGGAAGACACTAGTAGTATAGTGGAAGTTCCATGTGTCAGGGGGCGTGAGGTGTGAGAAGTTGCTATTACTAGAGATGGTTCTTGGGAAACTGAAAGGGTTGAGGGTAGATAGGTCACCTGGACCAGATAGTGTACACCCCAGAGTTCTGAAAGAGGTGTCTGAAGAGATTGTGGAGGTATTAGAAATGATCCTTAAAGAATCACTAGATTCTGGAATGGTTTCAGAAGGCTGGAAGATTACAACTATCCCTCCAAGAAGGAAGGGGCAGAAGAAAGGAAACTATAGGCCAGTTAGTCTGGCCTCAGTGGTTGGGAAGATGATGGAGTCAATTATTAAGGATGAGGTTTCGGGGTACTTGGAAGCACATGATAAAACAGACCGTAGTCAGCATGGTTTCCTTAAGGGAAACCAAATCTTGCTTGACAAATCTGTTGGAATTCTTTGAAGTAACAAGCAGGATAGACAAAGGAAAATTGGTGGATGTTCTGTACTTGGATTTTCAGAAGGCCCTTGACAAGGCTGCTTAACAAGCTACGAGCTCATAGTATTACAGGAAAGATCCTAGTATGTATAAAGTAGTGGCTAATTGGCAGGAGGCAAAGAGTGGGAATAAGGGGATCCTTCCTTCATTGGCTGCCAGTGACTAATGGTGTTCCACAGGGGTCTGTGTTGGGACCAATTCTTTTTACATTATTTGTCAGTGATTTGGATAATGAAATTGACGGCTTTGTTGCAAAGTTTGCAGATGATATGAAGATAGGTGGAGGGGCAGGTAGTTTTGAGGAAGTAGAGGGGCTACAGAAGGACTTAAACAGATTGGGTGAATGGGCTGATGGAGTACAGTGTTGGGAAGATTATGGTGATACTCTTTGGTAGGAGAAATGAAAAGGTTGACTATTTTCTAAATGGAGAGAAACAACAAATAAACTGAGATACAAAGGAAGTTGGGGGTCCTTGTGCAGGATTCCCTGAAGGTTAATTTGCTGGTTGAGCCTGTGGTGAGGAAGGCAAATGTGATATTAACATTCATTTCAAGAGAACTAGAATATAAAATCCTGAATATCCTGAAGTGGAAAGGAGACCAGCCAGAGGTGGTGGTACATATTGGTACCAATGACATAGGTAGGAAAAGGGAGGGGGTCCTGAAAGCAGTGTGGAAGGAAGTTGAGAAGCAGGACCTCAAAGGTAGTAATCTCGGGATTACTGCCTGTGCCACGCGACAGTGAGTACAGGAATAGAGTGAGGTGGAGGACAAATGCATGGCTAGGTGATTGGAGCAGGGGCAGGGATTCAGATTTGAGTCATTGAGACCTCTTTTGGGGCAGGTGTGACTTGTACAAAAAGGACAGGTTGCACTTGAATCCGAGGGGGACCAACATCCTGGTGGGGAGGTTTGCTAAGGCTATTGGGGAGAGTTTGAACTAGAATTGCTGGGGGGTTGGAACCGAACTGAAGAGACGGAGGGAGGGGCTGTTGGCTCACAAATAGAGAAAGCTTGTATACAGTGCGGAAGGGAGGATAGGCAGATGATAGAGAAGGGACGTGCTCAGACCGATGGTTTGAGATGCCTGTATTTTAATGCAGGAAGCATCATGAACAAAGCGGATGAGCTTAGAGCGTGGATCAGTACTTGGAGATATGATGTTGTGGCCATTACAGAGACTTGGATGGCTCAGGGGCAGGAATGGTTACTTAGAATGCCAGGCTTTAGATGTTTCAGAAAGGACAGGGAGGGAGGCAAAAGAGGTGGGGGCGTGGCACTGCTGATCAGAGATAGTGTCACAGCTGCAGAAAAGGAGGAAGACATGGAGGGATTGTCTACTGAATCTCTGTGGGTGGAAGTTAGAAACAGGAAGGGGTCAATAACTCTACTGGGTGTTTTTTTATAGACCACCCAATAGTAACAGGGACATCGAGGAGCAGATAGGGAGACAGATTCTGAAAAGCTGTAATAATAACAGGGTTTTCGTGTTGGGAGATTTTAATTTCCCAAATATTGATTGGCATCTCCCTAGAGCAAGGGGTTTAGATGGGGTGGAGTTTGGTGTGATCAGGAAGGTTTCCTGACACAATATGTAGATAAGCTAACTAGAGGAGAGACTGTACTTGATCTGGTATTGGGAAATGAACCTGGTCAGGTGTCAGGTCTCTCAGTGGGAGAGCATTTTGGATATAATGATCACAGTTCTATCTCCTTTACCATAGCATTGGAGAGGGATAGGAACAGACAAGTTAGGAAAGCATTTAATTGGAGTAAGGGGAAATATGAAGCTATCAGGCAGGAACTTGGAAGCAGAAATTGGGAACAGATGTTCTCAGGGAAATGTACGGTAGAAATGAGGCAAAGGTTCAGGAGATATTTGTGTGGTGGTCTGCATAGGTACGTTCCAGTTAGACAGGGAAAGGACAGTAGGGTACAGGAACCATGGTGTACAAAGGCTGTTGAAAATCTAGTCAAGAAGAAAAGCTTATGAAAGGTTCAAAAAACTAGATAATGATAGAGATCTGGAAGATTATAAGGCTAGCAGGAAGGAGCTTAAGAAGGGAATTAGGAGAGCCAGAAGGTGCCATGAAAAGGCCTTGGCAGGCAGGATTAAGGAAAACCCCAAGGCATTCCACAAGTATGTGAAGAGCAAGAGGATAAGACGTGAGAGAATAGGACCAATCAAGTGGGACAGTGGAAAAGTGTGTGTGGAACCAGAGGAAATAGCAGAGGTACTTAATGAATACTTTGCTTCAGTATTCACGATGGAAAAGGATCTTGGTGATTGTAGTGATGATTTGCAGCAGACTGAAAAGCTTGAGCATGTAGATATTAAGAAAGAGGATGCGCTGGAGCTTTTGGAGAGCATCAAGTTGGATAAGTCTCCGGGACCAGACGAGATGTACCCCAGGCTACTGTGGGAGGCCAGGGAGGAGATTGCTGAGCCTCTGGCAATGATCTTTGCTTCACCAATGGGGACAGGAGAGGTTCCGGAGGATTGGAGGGTTGCAGATGTTGTTCCCTTATTTAAGAAAGAGAGTAGAGATAGACCAGGAAATTATAGACCAGTGAGTCTTACTTCAATGGTTGGCAAGTTGATGGAAAAGATCCTGAGAGGCAGGATTCAAGTACATTTGGAGAGGCATAATATGATTAGGAATAGTCAGCATGGCTTTGTCAAAGGCAGGTCATGCCTTACGAGCCTGATTGAATTTTTTGAGGATGTGACTAAACACATTGATGGAGGTAGAGCAGTAGATGTAATATATATGGATTTCAGCAAGGCATTTGATTTGGCAGAATATAGTATTAATGGTAAGACTCTTGGCAGTGTGGAGGATCAGAGGGATCTTGGGGTCCGAGTCCATAGGACACTCAAAGCAGCTGCGCAGGTTGACTCTGTGGTTAAGAAGGCGTATGGTGTATTGGCCTTCATCAATCATGGGACTGAGTTTAGGAGCCAAGGGTTAATGTCGCAGCTAAATAGGACCCTGGTCAGGCCCCACTTGGAGTATTGTGCTCAGTTCTGGTCACCTCACTACAGGAAGGACGTGGAAACCATAGAAAGGGTGCAGAGGAGATTTACAAGGATGTTGCCTGGATTGGGGAGCACGCCTTACGAGAATAGGTTGAGTGAACTTGGCCTTTTCTCCTTAGAGCGATGGAGGATGAGAGGTGACCTGATAGAGGTGTATAAGATGATGAGAGACATTGATCATGTGGATAGTCAGAGGCTTTTTCCCAGGGCTGAAATGGCTAGCACAAGAGGGCACAGTTTTAAGGTGCTTGGAAGTAGGTACAGAGGAGATGTCAGGGGTAAGTTTTTTTATGCAGAAAGTGGTGAGTGCTTGGAATGGGCTGACGGTGACAATGGTGGCGGTGGATACGATAGGGTCTGTAAGGAGACTCCTGGGTAGGTACAAAGAGCTTATAAAAAGAGGGCTATGGGTAACCCTAGGTAATTTCTAAAGTAAGTACATGTTCAGCACAGCATTGTGGGCCAAAGGGCCTGTATTGTGCTGTAGAGTTTCTATGTTTTCTAAAAGCAAGGATGTAATGTTGAGACTTTATGAAGCACTGGGGAGGCCTCACATGGAGGATTGTGAGCAGTTTTAGGCCCCTTATCTTTGAAAGGATGTGCTGAAACTGGTGACGGTTCAAAGGAGATTCACGAAAGTGATTCCGGGTTTAAACAGCTTGTCATATGAAAAGTGTTTGATGGCTGTGGGCCTGTATTCACTAGACATCAGAAGAATGAAGGGTGATCTCACTGAACCGTATCGAATGGTGAAAGGCCTTGACAGAGTGGATGTGGAGAGGATGCTTCCTTTGCTGGGAGAGTCTAAGACCAGAGGACTCAGCTTCAGAATAGAGGGCTGTCCATTTAGAACGGAGATGAGGAGAATTTCTTTATCCAGAGAGTGGTGGATCTGTGCAATTCTTTGCCACACAGATGTTGATAGATTCTTGATTAGTCAGGGCATGAAGGGATACGGGGAGACGGCAGGAGATTGGGGCTGAGAGGAAAATTGGCTCAACCATGATAAAATGGCAGAGCAGACCCAATGGGCTAAATAGCCTAATTCTATGCCTATACCTTGTAGTCTTATGGTCTTAATGCGAGAAACTTTACTGCAAATATGTGCACAGCAAGATTCCACAGAGGATTAGTATGTAGTAGTACAGTCTTTTTTAACAAGGATCAATGTCTGTAAATCAATATACAAATAATGAAATGTCAATCGATTAATATCTCTAACAGTACATCAATATGTGGTTTTTACAAGTTTACCAAGCGATTGATACCATTTGGGTGTCCCATATCATCCACCTGCCCCATGGAGGCTTTCCCTGAAATCACCAAGCCCACTGACTCTGCTACTCAAAGTAGAGAATGGGGCTTCAGGTTGGCGACCCTGCACCAAGCAGAGGGAAAAGTGCTTTGGCTCTCAAACCCTCGCCACCTCAGGAATCTGCTGCCCTGTCTGCTGTCCCCATGCCCACCTCAGCAGTCACTTCTACACCGACAGAGCCCGAGAGAAATCCCGGGGGGACACTGGAAAAGACAAAGCCAAAGTAATGATATAATGATAAAGATGATCTGGATTTGATGTGGTCTATTATGGTTTTTATTCGATTCAGGATTTATTGAGTATGCCCACATGAAAATGAATCTCAAGGTTGGATAAACTTTGATAATAAATTTACTTTGAACTTTGAATATACATTAAAATATATGGCGTCGGTGCCAACACCATCTGAGGGTGTGCTGGGGGCAGCCCGCAAGTGTTGCCATGTTTCCGATGCCAGAAAACCACGCCCACGATTTACTAGTCCTGACCCATACATCTCTGGAATGTGGGAAGAAACTGGAACACTCGGAGAAAAGCCACGTGCTCCTGGGGAAGTTGTACAAACTCCTTAGAGACTGTGGTAGGAATTGAACTCTGATTGCTGGCGTTGTTAAAGTGTTATACTAACCGCTACGCTCTGTCACCTGAGTTTATCGTCATTTATACCTGTACCCATGTGCCCAGGTGTAATGAAAAACTTACTGGCAGCAACATCACCAGCACAAAGCATCAGATAAACAGCAGTCACAGGAAACATACAGGTTTAGCACAATTGGAATGAAATAAAACAAAGAGTGTTGTAGTGCAAAGTGTTCCTAGTGTTGCAGTACTGATGATGTGATGACTCGGTTCGAGAGCCGAGTGGTTGAAGGGAAGTAGCTGTCCCTGGACCTGGTGGTGTGGGACTTCAGGCTTCTGTACCTCCTGCCCGATGGGAGCTGAGAGAAGGCAGCACAGCCCAAATGCTCCACCCCCGCAAGCATGTGCTGCCCAATTACATCCACGTGACCAATTAACCTAATAACCTGCACATCTCTGGAAAATGGGAGGAAACCTATTGGTCATGGGGAGAACGTACAAACTCCTTACAGACAGCAGCAGGAATTGAACCCTGGTCGCTGGTACTGTAAAACAGTATGATACTGTGCTGCTCCTCGGTGGTCTTGTCCAGAGATCTTCCTGGGCTTCAACCCTCTACACTGGGCTGCACCCACCCACTTCAAACCTTCATGAACAGAGCTTGCAAATGGCTTTGTGAAAACCCAGCAATCCCCATGTATCCCAACTTCCACCAGTAGGTGGCAGGCATGCTCCATCCCCAACCAACAGAACCAGACCATTGCCCAAGATGGAAGTTAATAAATTGGTTTATTATTGACACATATACTGAGGTACAGAGAGAGAAAAAAGTTGTTTTTATGCCATCCACACAGATCATTTTATTAGAACACTGCATTGAGTGCATAACAGTGCAAAGTAAATTTATTATCAAATTCTGGCATCTTCTCCCTTGATGAAAGGTCTCGGCCCAAAGCATCAACTGTTTATTCCTCTCCATAGATGCTGCCTAACCTGCTGAGTTTCTGCAGCATTTTGTGAGAGTTGCTCGGACTTCCAGCATCTGCAGAATCTCTCACGTTTATTATTATCAAAATACAAAATATTTGTGTCACCAAATACAACTCCAAGATTCATTTTCTTGTGGGCATTCACAATAAATTCAAAGAAACACATTAGATCAATGAAAAACTGTACAGAACAAAGATGGATAAATGACCAATATGCAAAAGGCAACAAACTGTAAATACAAAAAGAAAACCAACAAACAAAATAATAATAAATAAACAAATATTGAGAACATGAGATGAAGAGTCCTTTAAAGTGAGTCCAATTAGCTGAACCTAACTGCTCAATCCCCTAATCCATATTCACCCCATGGACTTTATTCCCTGGAGCGTAGGAAAATGAGGGATGTTCTGATAGAGGTTTGTAACATCATGAGGACATCAATAAGGTGGATGGTCACAGTCTTTTCCCCCACTTACAGTTTATCATCAGGGTTCGAGGGTGGGACTGGAACTGATGACTGCCTGACTTAATGAAAATATTCTGTCTGTCCACAGCACCGGGCCACAGTGGCCTCTTGCATGCACCGGCAAGAGACGGTCGACTGCTTAAAGAAGTTCAACGCTCGGAGGAAGCTGAAGGTTAGTTATCTCCATCTGTTTTATTATAAGAACCTGGTTAGGCCTGGTGGAGGCTAGTTAGGCCACACGCGGAGATCCGTCTGCAATTCCAGCCACTATGACTACGTGAAGGATATGGTTCCACTGAGCACAAGGGAGATTCACCAGGACATTGCCTGGATGAGAGGACTGTAGTTCCGGGGAGAGGTTGGGCAGGCTGGGCTTGCTTTCCCTGGAGGGAAGGCTGATCTGTATGATAGAGGAGAAGAATTAAAGGAAGGGGTTTGGAGAGGCTCACCATTGCCTCACAGAGAGTCATTCTTAAAGATTAAAAAATCAGCTTTATTTGTCAGATGTTTACGAAACACAGTGAAATGCCTGGTTTGCGTCAATGACCAACACAGCCTGCGGATGTGCTGGGAGGGCCCGTCAGTGCCGTCGTGGCTCTGGTGCCAACGTAGCTTGTCCACAGTGAATAACCCCAACCCGTACGTCTTTGGAATGTGGGAGCACACCGGAGGAAACCCACGCGGTCACGGCACGAACGAGCAGACAGCAGAGGGAATTGAACCCCAATCTTACAGCCAGCGCTGTGAAGTGTTGCGTTAACCGCTACGCTTTCTGTGAGATCCCATCAGTGAGTGGACACAATGGAGAAGAGGAGGAAGAGGCTTCCATCAACGGAAGCAGATCCTTCGGCCCATTGAGTCGGTGCAACCCAGTTACGCTGATCCCATTTCATTCTCTCCTCATGTCCCCCAGATTCCACGCACTGGGGACAATTTAGCGAGGCTAAGTGACCCACTGACCTGCACACCAACATGGCATGCCCACAACTTGCACGTCTTTGGGAGGATAGGGGAGAACGTACCAGTTCCACACACGCAGACAGCGTCACAGGGCAGGAACCCTGCAGCTGGGCGGCTAACAGTCCTGCACCCCCCATTCCCCACACCGAGGGTTTGCCAGAGCCCAGGGCAAAGAGGGGCTTTCTCCACTTGGTCCCCTCATAGAGTTACGGAGATTTCATTCATTCAATCATTATGAGCTGAGTCGTATGATGTGAGCGATCATGGTCTTTCCATGACCGAGATTGTTCTTGGCAAAGTTTTCTGCAGAAGTGTTTTCCATTGCCTTCTTCTGGGCAGTGTCTAGAAGACGGGTGTCCCCGGCCGTCATCACCGAGACTGTCAGCAAGGCACACTGTCAACTCTGTTAGGAGTCTGAGGTAGTCTTGTACGTCACCAAGGCTTCTTACAAGTTTCTAAGTAGAAAACATTCTGACCAGTTCCATCACAGCCTCAAGTTCAAATTCCAGTTTATCGTCATTCCACCACACACACACGTACCACAAAACGAAACCATGTTCCTCTGGGACCAAGGTGCACAACACAGTACATATGAACACCCACACACCAACACAGTAAAATCACCACAAAGAATAAAGTATAATTTGTTCATTATGTGCGGTGTCTATGATGTAGGTGATCATGGTCTTTCCATGACCATAACTGTTCCTGGCAAATCTTTCCACAGAAGTGGTTTGTCATTGCTGCCTTCTGGGCAGTGTCTTTACAAGGCAGGTGATCCCGGCCATTATCAGTAATCTTCAGAGATCGTCTATCTGGCATCAGTGGTCACATTACCAGGACTTGTGATATGCACCGGCTGCTCAGACGACCATCCACCATCTGATCCCATGGCTTCACGTGACCCTGATCGGGGGCTAAGCAGGTGCTACACCTTGCCCAAGGGTGACCTGCAGGCTAGTGGAGGGAAGGAGCACCTTACACCTCCTTTGGGAGAGACGTATCTCCACCCCACCACCCGTGAGAAGATGAACAGATCAGAAACAGGCCCTTTGGCCCATCCTGCCCATGCCAACCCTTTTGCCCATCTTCCTATTCACCCTAAAGGCTTCTGTCCATGGTTTGTGACTCCACCAATCTAACAGTTTTTTAACTTTACTAAATGTATTGCAGAAATCCAGATAAATTACATTCACAGACAGCCCACTATCAAATGAGTTCATTCCTTCCTCCAGAAATTCAGTTTGGTTTACTAAATATAGCCCAGCCTTTGCAAAGGAATATTCACTTCCTGTAATCACTGTACATTTCCCGAAGCCCCCATTCACCCTGTTCTTAATTACAGATTCCAGTAACTTTCCCACGGTGGTATTTAGACCAATAGGTCGATGGTTTCCTGGTCTCGCGCTCTTCCCTGTCTTCTGTAATGAAGTGTTACCTACCTGCTGTACGTAAGGCCACAGCATGGTCTTCCAATCTCGTCCACGGCATGACCTCCCCTACGGAATCTGAATCTCATCCCGGGCCCCCTACAGAATCAGACTCGGGTTTATTATGTCGCAAAGTGAAATCCGTTACTTTGCAGCAACAGTACATTTTATTTTATTTTTATAGTTACAGTGAGGGACAGGCCCCTCCAGGTCAATGAGCCCCATCACCCAGCAACCCTCCTGTTTAACTCTGGCCTAATCCCAGGACAATTTACAGTGACCCATTAACCTACTAATTAGTATGCCTTTGGACTTTGGGAGGAAACTGGAGCACCTGAGGAAACCCACATATTCACAGGAAGGACGGGGCAACTTCTTAAGAGGAGGCTGGAATTGAACTCTGAACTCTGAAACCCTCAGCTGTAATAACACTGTGCTAACCCATTCAGTACCATGACACCCCCCGGTAGCGTTAACTTCACGATTATGTTGTGAAATTTGTTGTTTTGCAGCAGCAGTACAGTGCAGAACATAAAAATTACTATAAATTACAATAATAATGTATATAAAATATTAGTAGAGCAAAATAGTGAGGTGGTGTTCGTGGGTTCATTTTCGATTCAGAAATCTAATGGTGGAGGGGAAGAAGCTGTTCCTGAAATGCTGAGTGTGTGTCTTTGGGCTCCTGTACCTCCTCCCTGATGTAAAGCATTATCACTCTGTCACTTTACCATGACATGGACAGAAGCTTCAGTCATCGCGGAGATTCGAGTTGTCAGATCTGGCGCAGCAACGGGGTTCTGTTTGAGGGAAGGGGAGGCGAGTGAAGGTGTTGGGGAGGAGTGTTGGTCTTCCAGTTTGCTTAGTAGCAGACCCCACACTGCCTGTCATGTGACTGAGGCTCCCAGCCTCCACCAGTGCTGACCAGTTTTGAATCTGTCTCTCTCGGAGGTGGCATCACCTCAGTCACAGTCCCGAATGACTCTGTTCTGACTGTTGGCTCTCTCTCTCTTTCTAGGGTGCGATACTCACTACTATGCTAGCTACACGCAACTTCTCAGGTAAGGCAAACCTGTCCCGGACGTAGTTCAGTTTACTCTCACTCAACCATGCACACCTATACGACCAAACGAAACAACGTTCCTCCAGGCCAGGGTGCAAAGTACAGTACATATAACACACACAACTGTACACATGTATACCACCAAATGAAACAATGCTCCTCTGGACCAAGGGGTAACTAAGAGGCCTTGGGATCCAAGTCCATAGCTCCTTGACAGTGGTTATGCTTGCTTTTATTAGTCGAGGCATTGAGTTCAAAAGTCAGGAGGTTCTGTTGCAACTTTATAAAACTCTGATTAGGTCACATCTGGAGTATTGTGTACAATTCTGGTCTCCCCACTATCGGAAGGATTTGAGGCTGTGGAGAGGGTGCAGAAGATGTTCACCAGGATGCTGTCTGGTTTAGAGGGCATGAGAGGCTGGACAAACTTGGGTTGTTTTCTCTGGAGCGTTAGAAGCTGAGAGGAGATCTGATAGAGATTTATAAGATTATGAGAGACACAAGATAGAGTGGACAGAGGATATCTGTTTCCCAGGTTTAAACACTCCGGAGGGCATGCTTTGAAGGTGAGAGGGAGTGGGTTCCAGGGGGATATGAGGGGTAATTTTTTTTACTCAGAGAGTGGTGGATGCCTGGTATGGTGGTAGAGGCAAATACATTAGAGGCTTTTAAGAGCGTTTAGATTGACACGTGGGTGTGATGAAGATGGAGGGATATGGACATGTTGTCAGCAGGAGGGATTAGTGTTTGGGTGTTTTCAATTTGCTCTTTAGTCAGTTCAGCACTACATTGTGGGCCAAATGGCCTCTTCCTGTGCTGTACTGTTCTATGCTCAAAGTTCTATGGATATAACTCACACATAACACAAAGAAATATTACTGCAAATAAATTGACAAATAATAAGGTGCATTTACAAGTTAAAAAGTAAACAGTATAACGTGATTGACAATGCCAAGAGTCTGCTGGCTCTTATAGCAAGCTCATTCCGAGCTTCCCTGCTTCCATCAACAACTCATCGATTCTCCTACACTGCAGCCAGCTGGAAAAATGGGCTGAAAAATGCCATTTCAAATTTAATGCAGACAAGTGTGAGATTTTGCACTTCAGTAGGACCAACTGGGGTGGATCTTACCCGGTGAACTGAGGAATGTGGTAGAACAAAGGGATCTGGGAATACAGGTCCATAATTCATTGAAAGTGGCATCACAGGTTGATAGAGTCAAAATAAAGCTTTTGGCACATTGGCCTTCATTGATCAAAGTATTGAGTACAGGAGTTGGGATGTTATGTTGAAGCTGTACAAGACATTGATGAGGGCTAATTTGGAGTATTGTATGAATTTTGGTCGCCTACCTACAGAAAAGGTGTTAATAAGGCTGAAAGAGTGCAGAGAAAATTCACAAGATTGTTGCCAGGACTTGGGAACCCGCGTAGGGAAAGGTTGAATAGGTTAGGACTTAATCCCCAAACTTTGCATCAATTCCATCTTCATTGACATATGACATAAAAAGATTTGGTGATAATGCAGACCCCTCTGTAAGGCTATGATCTGGGTGCAGGTCAATGGGACTAGGCAGACCATCAGACTAGATGGGCAGAAGAGCCTGTTTCTCTGACTCTACACACTGGGGCCAATCATCAGCAGTTGGTTAACTGATGAGGAGAACCAGGGCACCCAGAGGAAACTCACATAGCCAGAGAGAACATGCAGAGCCACACAGAAAGCACTAGAGGTCAGGATCAAACCCAGGTCCCTGGGGTTGTGGGGCAGCAGCTCTACCCACTGGGCCATCCACATTCTTGTGTGTATGTTCATGGAAGTGTAAATGTCATAATGGGGGGCATGGAGACTGGACCCAAATGCAGGACACAGACACTGATGGGACAAAGCTAAAGGACAGGACAAGTTGTGGAGACCATGGCATTCATGGAGATCTTGAGGCTAGCCTCCTGGGCAGGACACAGGGCACAACCCAACAGAGGCAAGGGACAGGAAAGGAGCTCAGTCTGGGGTGGCTTCAAGACTCAAGGCAGCCAGAAGACTGGGGCAGGCTACAGAACAGCCAAATCCAGAACTCACCTTTCAACAGTGGTTACTCCAAGCAGAGACTGACAAAACAACCCCTCCCCCCAACTACATGCAATCCCAGAGCCCCTTGTATACACAGCCAACAGATGGGCATCAGGTGCGAATGCTTGAGCCCAAGCCGAAATGAGGGACAGTCGGAGGACCCAGAGTCCGGAGTCAGCGGACTGGACCGTGAACCGGAATGTGGACTTCAGACCGGACCATGACAGTAAATGTATGAGTGAGTGTGTGTTCTTTTGTCATTTCTAAATGTATGTGAGTATGTATGATTTACCTGTTTATGTGTGTGTGTGCATGTGGGTGAATTTACACGTGTCTATGCAAGGAAAAATGTTGCATTTGTACATGTACACACGTACACTTCTACATAAATGTGTGAATTTATGCAAAGAGTCATAGAGCACTACAGCACAGAAACAGGCCCTTCAGTCCATCTAGCCCTTGCTGAACTGTTATTCTGCCTAGTCCCATCAACCAGTACCTGGACCATACCCCTCCATACCTCTCCCATCCATGTACCTATCCAAATTTCTCTTAAATGTTGAAATCAAATCCACCAGCTCTGCTGGCATTCTGCATAAATGTATATATGTGATTCTGTGTGTCTGTAAATGTACGTCTGATTCTGTGTGTCTGTCTAAATGTACATCTGTGATTCTGTGTGTCTGTGTAAATGTACGTCTGATATTCTGTGTGTCTGTGTAAATGTATGCCTGTGATTCTGTGTGTTTGTGTAAATGTACGTCTGATATTCTGTGTGTCTGTGTAAATGTACATCTGTGATTCTGTGTGTCTGTGTAAATGTACGTCTGATATTCTGTGTGTCTGTGTAAATGTACGTCTGTGATTCTGTGTGTTTGTGTAAATGTACGTCTGATATTCTGTGTGTCTGTGTAAATGTACGTCTGTGATTCTGTGTGTTTGTGTAAATGTACGTCTGATATTCTGTGTGTCTGTGTAAATGTATGCCTGTGATTCTGTGTGTTTGTGTAAATGTACGTCTGATATTCTGTGTGTCTGTGTAAATGTATGCCTGTGATTCTGTGTATCTGTAAATATGGGAATGTGTGGGTGTGTGTGAATGAACTACTGAGCACACAACAGATCAGACCCAAATCTTCAAACTTTCCGAAGTTCAAAGTAAATCTATTATCAAAATTTGTATTCCATATACAATTTTCAAATTAATTTTCTTGCAGACAGCCACAAAACAAAGAATCACTATAGCAACCACAGAATAAAGACTGACAAAGATCCAACATGCAGGGATCAGGGAGAGAGGATAAACACAAAATGGAGAAGAGAGACCATTGCAGCGCACTACAGGCCCTTCGGCCCACAATGTTGTGCTGGCCTTTTAACCTACACCAAGATCAAACTAACTCTTCCTTCTTACATACCCTCCATTTTTCTATCATCCATTTGCCTAACTAAGAGTCTCTTGAATGTTTCTAATTTATCTGTCTCTGCAGCAGCATGTTACACACACCCACCAATCCCGGAGTAAAATACCTCTTCCTCTAACATCCAATTCCCCCCCCCATTCTTTTTTCCAATCACCTCAAAATAAGCTATTCCCACTCTGGCTGTCCACTCTTTCAATGCCTCTTATCTTACAGTACACCTCTATCAGGTCACCTCTCACCTTCCTTCAGTCCTTCTCTCAGTGAGGCAGTCCGGCTTTCCAGTGAAAGGAGGTGATGGAAATGCACCCTTCGGGACTGTTGCTTTCGTAAAGAGGAGGACTGGCCCTAAAAATCAGGATCAGGTTTAATATCACTGGCAGATGTCGTGAAATTTGTTTTGCAGCAACAGTATATCGCAACACGTAATAATAAAGAACTATAAATTACAATAATAAATAAATAATTAAATACGTAGTGCAAAGAGAGAAGAAAAAGTGAGCGAGTGTTTATGGGTTCATTATCCATCCAGAAATCTGACAGTGGAGGGGAAAAAGCTTTCCTGAAATGTTGTGTATGTGTCCTCAGGCTCCTGTACCTCCTCCTTGATGGTAGCGATGAGAAGAGGGCTTTCCTGGCTGATGGGGGTCAGGATAGATTCTAGCATGGATAATTTAATAGCTGATTGGCAGGAGGAATATAGGGAATCTTTCCTGGTTGGCTGCTGGTGACTTGGGGTGTTCCGCAGGGGTCTGCGTTGGGACGAATTAATTTTACATTATATGTCAATGATTTGGATGATGGAATTGATGGCTCTGTTGAAAAGTTTGCGGATGATATGAAGGAAGTTTTAGGACGGTAGTTTTGAGGAAGTAGAGAGACTACAGAAGGACTTAAACAGATTGGAAGAATGGGCTGATGGAATAGTGTCAGGAAGTGTACGGTCATGCACTTTGGTAGAAGAAATGAAAGGGTTTTTTTCCATATTGTATTTAATATTTTTTTAAGAAGGAATATAAGGACTCAATTAATACAACAATTGATACATATTGAAAAAAATTAATTCACATACATTAATAAGTCCAAGAGAAAGAAAAGAACCCCTATCCCAACACCCTCTCCCCGCATTTAGAAAAAAGGAAGGAGAAAAAAACATAAGAGCCAGAGAAAAGAAAGGGAAGGAGGGAAGAAGAAAGAAAAGAGAAAAAAAAAGAAAAAGAAGAGTAGGCAGCCAGCTCTCAGAGTCAGTTTAAAATACAAATTTAAGAAACTAGTTTATAATAAGGGATATATTAATTTAAAAGAATTAAAATAAATAGGTTAAACAATCCGGGCATTTAAGTAGTCCAAATATGATTGCTAAATCTCAATGAACATAGCGTATCCATCCTAATCTTCTCAAGGGGTATACAACTTTGCGTTTCTTTATTCCAACGATCAATATGTACAAGGGAATCGGATTTCCATGTTACCACTATGCATTTCCTGGCTACTGACAGACCAGTTTTAATAAATTTGGATTTATTCCTGGGGAGGTTAGCTTTCAAAACTGCCGGGTTCCCCAGAAGAAACAGTTCTGGGTCTGGAGGGAAATCCATCCCCAGAATCTTTCTTAGTACCTCCCCCAGATCTGTCCAAAAAGAACTCAGTTTCGTACATAGCCAGATGGAATGCACAAAGGTACCAACATCCATGCCACATCTGAAACACTTGTCAAAAATTTCTGGTTTATTTTTATGGAAAGTGGCCAGTGAGTGAGTGGGCCAGTGAAGGAGTGGAGATTTGAGGCTTTGACTCGAGAGATTCTGGCAGTTGGACTGTGCAATCAAGTCAATCAAGATTTGAATAGCTCAGCAGAAAGCCATTGATTAGACAATCAAGATTTGAATAGCTCAGACTCAGCAGAGAGCAGCTGATTGGGCAATCGAGGTCAGGTGACCAAGCAGTTTGAAAAGCTCAAACAAATAAATAAAGGGTTACCTCAAGCAGAGCGGCCTGTGGAAAGCGGCTAGTGAGTTGGTGGGCCAGTGAAGGAGTGGAGATTTGAGGCTTTGACTCAAGAGGCTTCGGCGAGCAGAGGCTGAGGACGAGCTTCACTCCAAGTGAGGTAAGGCCGGGTAAGTTCCTTTCAAAGGAGAAAGTTTCAAAAGTTGAGGCAAGTATTGGGTAGGTCATGGCAGCTGAGATCGGCCCCGTGGTTTGTTCATCCTGCAGCATGTGAGAAATCAGGGATACTTCCAGTGTCCCTGACGACTATGTGTGCAGGAAGTGTGTCCAACTGCAGCTTCTGGCAGACCGCATTGAGCATCTGGAGCTGCGATTGGATTCATACTGGAGCATCCGCAATGCTGAGAAAGTCGTGAATAGCACGTTCAGTGAGTTGGCCACACCGCAGGTAAAGGCTACACAGGCAGAAAGGGAAGGGGTGGCCACTAGACAGCGTAGCAGTAGGCAGGTAGTGCAGGAGTCCCCTGAGGTCATCTCCCTCCTAAACAGATATACTGTTTTGGATACTGTTGGGGAGATGTCTCATCAGGGGAAGGCAGCAGCGGCCGAGTTCATGGCACCATGGGTGGCTCTGAGGCACAGGAGGGAAGGAAACGGAGTGGGAGAGCTATAGTGATAGGGGATTCGATTGTAAGGGGAATAGATAGGCGTTTCTGCGGCCGCAAACGAGACTCCAGGATGGTATGTTGCCTCCCTGGTGCAAGGGTCAAGGATGTCTCTGAGTGGCTGCAGGACATTCTGGAGTGGGAGGGTGAACAGCCAGTGGTCGTGGTGCACATAGGTACCAACGATATAGGTTAAAAACGGGATGAGGTCCTACAAGGTAAATTTAGGGAATTAGGAGATAAACTAAAAAATAGGACCAGGTAATAATCTCTGGATTACTACCAGTGCCACATGCTAGTCAGAGTAGAAATAGGAGGATATTTCAGATGAATACGTGGCTTGAAAAATGGTGCAAGGGGGAGGGATTCAAATTTCTGGGGCATTGGACCCAGTTCTGGGGGAGGTGGGACCGGGATAAACAGGACGGTCTGCACCTGGGCTGGACTGGAACCAATGTCCTAGGGGGAGCGTTTGCTACTGCTGTTCGGGAGGCTTTAAACTAATGTGGCAGGGGGATGGGAACAAGTGCAGAGAGACAGAGGGGTGTAAAATGAGGGTAGAAGCAAAAAGTAGTAAGGTGAAAAGTAAAAGTGGCAGGCAGGCAAATCCAGGGCAAAAAGCAAAAAGGGCCACTTTTCAACATAATTGTATAAGGGCTAAGAGTGTTGTAAAAACAAGCCTGAAGGCTTTGTGTGTTAATGTGAGGAGCATTCGTAACAAGGTGGATGAATTGAATGTGCAGATAGTTATTAATGAATATGATATAGTTGGGATCACAGAGACATGGCTCCAAGGTGACCAAGGATGGGAGCTCAACATCCAGGGATATTCAATATTCAGGAGGGATAGACAGGAAAGAAAAGGAGGTGGGGTAGCATTGCTGGTTAGAGAGGAGATTAACGCAATAGAAAGGAAGGACATTAGCCTGGAGGATGTGGAATCGATATGGGTAGAGCTGCATAACACTAAGGGGCAGAAAACGCTGGTGGGAGTTGTGTACAGGCCACCTAACAGTAGTAGTGAGGTTGGGGATGGCATTAAACAGGAAATTAGAAATGTGTGCAATAAAGGAACAGTAGTTATAATGGGTGACTTCAATCTACATATAGATTGGGTGAACCAAATTGGTAAGGGTGCTGAGGAAGAGGATTTCTTGGAATGTATGCGGGATGGTTTTCTGAACCAACATGTTGAGGAACCAACTGGAGAGCAGGCCATTCTAGATTGGGTATTGAGCAATGAGGAAGGGTTAGTTAGCAATCTTGTCGTGCGATGCCCCTTGGGTAAGAGTGACCATAATATGGTGGAATTCTTCATTAAGATGGAGAGTGATATAGTTAATTCAGAAACAAAGGTTCTGAACTTAAAGAAGGGTAACTTTGAAGGTATGAGATGTGAATGAGCTAAGATAGACTGGCAAGTGATACTTAAAGGGTTGACGGTGGATATGCAATGGCAAGCATTTAAAGATTGCATGGATGAACTACAACAATTGTTCATCCCAGTTTGGCAAAAGAATAAACCAGGGAAGGTAGTGCACCCGTGGCTGACAAGGGAAATTAGGGATAGTATCAAGTCCAAAGAAGAAACATATAAATTAGCAAAAAAAAGTGGCACACCTGAGGACTGGGAGAAATTCAGAGACCAGCAGAGTAAAGACAAAGGGCTTAATTAGGAAAGGGAAAAAATATTATGAGAGAAAGCTGGCAGGGAACATAAAAACTGACTGTAAAAGCTTTTATAGATACGTGAAAAGAAAAAGATTGGTCAAGACAAATGTAGATCCTTTACAGTCAGAAACAGGTGAATTGATCATAGGGAACAAAGACATGGCAGACCAATTGAATAACTACTTTGGTTCTGTCTTCACTAAGCAGGACATAAATAATCTTCTGGAAATAGTAAGGGACCGAGGGTTGAGTGAGATGGAGGAACTGAGGGAAATACATGTTAGTAGGGAAGTGGTGTTAGGTAAATTGAAGGGATTAAAGGCAGATAAATCCCCAGGGCCAGATGGTCTGCATCCCAGAGTGCTTAAGGAAGTAGCCCAAGAAATAGTGGATGCATTAGTGATAATTTTTCAAAACTCCTTAGATTCTGGATTAGTTCCTGAGGATTGGAGGGTGGCTAATGTAACCCCACTTTTTAAAAAAGGAGGGAGAGAGAAACCGGGGAATTATAGACTGGTTAGCCTGACATCGGTGGTGGGGAAAATGCTAGAGTCAGTTATCAAAGATGTGATAACAGCACATTTGGAAAGAGGTGAAATCATCGGACAAAGTCAGCATGGATTTGTAAAAGGAAAATCATGTCTGACGAATCTTATAGAATTTTTTGAAGATGTAACTAGTAGAGTGGATGGGGAGAGCCAGTGGATGTGGTATATTTAGATTTTCAAAAGGCTTTTGACAAGGTCCCACACAGGAGATTAGTGTGTAAACTTAAAGCACACGGTATTGGGGGTATGGTATTGATGTGGATAGAGTTGGTTGGCAGACAGGAAGCAAAGAGTGGGAGTAAACGGGACCTTTTCAGAATGGCAGGCAGTGACTAGTGGGGTACCGCAAGGCTCAGTGCAGGGATCCCAGTTGTTTACAATATATATTAATGATTTAGACGAGGGAATTAAATGCAGCATCTCCAAGTTTGCGGATGACACGAAGCTGGGCGGTGGTGTTAGCTGTGAGGAGGATGCTAAGAGGATGCAGGGTGACTTGGATAGGTTAGGTGAGTGGGCAAATTCATGGCAGATGCAATTTAATGTGGATAAATGTGAGGTTATCCACTTTGGTTGCAAGAACAGGAAAACAGATTATTATCTGAACGGTGGCCGATTAGGAAAAAGGGAGGTGCAACGAGACCTGGGTGTCATTGTACACCAGTCATTGAAGGTGGGTATGCAGGTACAGCAGGCGGTGAAAAAGGCAAATGGTATGTTGGCATTCATAGCAAAAGGATTTGAGTACAGGAGCAGGGAGGTTCTACTACAGTTGTACAAGGCCTTGGTGAGACCGCAGCAAGAATATTGTGTGCAGTTTTGGTCCCCTAATCTGAGGAAAGACATTCTTGCCATAGAGGGAGTACAGAGAAGGTTCACCAGATTGATTCCTGGGATGGCAGGACTTTCATATGAAGCAAGACTGGATCAACTAGGCTTATACTCACTGGAATTTAGAAGATCGAGGGGGGATCTTAATGAAATGTATAAAATTCTAAAGGGATTGGGCAGGCTAGATGCAGGAAGATTGTTTCCGATGTTGGGGAAGTCCAGAACGAGGGGTCACAGTTTAAGGATAAAGGGGAAGCCTTTTAGGACCGAGATGAGGACAAACTTCTTCACACAGAGAGTGGTGAATCTGTGGAATTCTCTGCCACAGGAAACAGTTGAGGCCGGTTCATTGGCTATGTTTAAGAGGAAGTTAGATATGGCCCTTGTAGCTAAAGGGATCGGGGGTATGGAGAGAAAGCAGGTACAGGGTTCTGAGTTGGATGATCAGCCATGATCATACTGAATGGCGGTGCAGGCTCGAAGGGCCGAATGGCCTACTCCTGCACCTATTTTCTATGTTTCTATGTATTTTTTCCGGTGTGAGATACAACTGATATAAAAAATTAAAATGTATCATTCTGTATTTAGAGTTGATAAGAGTGGTAACACTATCCAAACATAAATGTGACCAGCATTGATGATCAATTACAATGTCTAAATCCGACTCCCATCTCTCCCTCGATCTGTATATACCAAACTTTGGGCATTGGTCCTGGAATAAAGAATACAAATTAGAAATAAATTTAATCGTATTCCCCTTTCGAATTAGAATCTCCATGTCTGAGCACCTTGGTAGGGCCAGTGATGGACACAAACAGTCCCTCAAAAAAGATCATAATTGGAGATAGCAGAAGAATGTGTTATTATATTTATTTTTAAGTCCCTCAAAAGACATAAATTGCCTCTGCTGATTATAACAATCTTCAATGCGCCTGATACTGTGTTGATACCAGTTGACTAGAAATTTATTACCCAGAAACATAGGTATTAATCTGTTCTGAGATAGAGGTCTTTGAGGATATTCCTTTTTTTAGACCCATAAATTGTTTAATTTCTTCCCAGACATAAATTACATGTCTCAGTACAGGATTGTTTGTTTTCTTTTTAATTAATTTGGAGTCCCATTTATATATAAATTCTTCTCCTACCATGTGTAAGCCAATTGTAGCCCAAGAAGGAATAGTTGTCTCGTCAAAAAGAGAAGCAATAAAACGTGCTTGTGCAGCTAAATAATATTTTTAAAATCTGGTAATTTTAACCCTCCCAAGTTATAGTCCCAGGTCAATTTTTCCATGGAGATTCTTGATATTTTACTGGACTATAAAAATAGATGAATATGTCCATTGAGAATCTTAAAAAAATTATTGGATAATGGGATAGGTAAAGACTGAAAAAAATACTGAAGTCTTGGCATTGTCTTCACTTTCATACAGTTTACCCTGCCCATCAGTGTGACGGGCAGGTTTATCCACCTACGTAGGTCCTCCTCGACATTCCGCAGCAGGGGAAGATAATTAAATTTATAAAGGTCATCCAAATTACGATTAAACTTAATCCCCAGATATTTCATGTTGGATTTAACCCATCTAAACTGCGTGCCATATTGATATTGGGCATGGTCTCCTCTACCTAAAGGAGAAATGAAAGGGTTGACTATTTTCTAAATGGAGAAAAACTACAAAAAAACTGAGATGCCTGGGGATTTGGGAGTCCTGCAGGATTCACTAAAGGTTAATTTGCAGGTTGAGTCTGTGGTGAGGAAGGTAAATGTGATGTTAGCATTCATTCCAGAGGACTAGACTACAAAAGCAAGGATGTAAGGTTGAGACTTTATGAAGCACTGGTGAGGCTCATGGAGTGTTGTGAGAAGATTTGGGTCCCTCATCTTTGAAAGGTCATGCTAAAACTGGAGAGGGTTCGAAGTAGGTTCACAAAAGTGATTCCAGGTTTGAGCACCTTGTCGTATGAAGAGTGTTTGATGGCTCTAGGCCTGTATTCACTAGAATTCAGAAGATTGAGGGGTGACCTCATTGACACCTATCGAATAGTGAATGGTCTCTATGGAGTGGATGGAGAGGATCTTTCCTTTGGTGGGAGAGCATAAGACCAGAGGCCACAGCCTCAGAATAGAGGGGCGTCCTTTTATCTAGAGAGTGGTGAATCTGTGGAATTCTTTGCCAAAGGCTGCGATGGAGGCCAAGTCTTTGTCTATCTATAAGGCAGAGGTTGATAGATTCTTGATTGGTCAGGGCGCAAAGAGATATGGGGAGAAGGCAGGAGTTTGGGGCTTAGAGGAAAATTGCATCAGTCATGATAAATTGGAGAGCAGACTTGATGGGCCTAATGGCCTAATTCTGCTCCCATATCTTATTGTCTTATGGTGCTAATAACGGATGCCACCTTTTTGAGGCATTGCCCTCGATGTTGGGGAGGCTAGTTCAAAGTACATTTATCATCAAAGTATGTATGCAATATACAACCCTGAGAAGCATGTGCCCCACAGACAGCCATGAAACAAAACCATGGACCCCATCCTTTCAAGGAAAAACATCAAACCCTCCCCCCGCCACGTGTAAAAAAAATCAAGCAAACAGCAAAAAAGGAAGATGGAAAACACAGATGTATTGCAGTATGTTTCCCATGGAGGAGCTGGCTGAGTTCAGAATGATGTCGTCCCAATCACATAAAACACAGCAGTGCGAACCCAAACTGGAAGTGTGGTCAGAAGTGGAACTGACTGCCTCCTTGGGAGTTTCAGGATGGAGAGATGTGAAAGCTAACACATAGATGCAAGTCTCTGACTATTTTACACAAGACGAAGAGCTTGCACGGTTCTGGAACAGATGGGTTCTCTTGCAAGTGGACAATTACCGTGGAGAGCATTCCAACTGGTCGCATCTCCGTCTGGTATGGAGGGGTCACCGCACGGGATTGGAGAAAGCTGTAAACTCAGCCAGCACCATCACCCAGAACATGCCCTCCTCTCATTGCTACCATCAGGGAGGAGGTACAGGAGCCTGAAGACACCTCTTCCCATTGCTACCGTCAGGGAGGAGGTACAGGAGCCTGAAGACCCCTCCTCTCATTGCTACCATCAGGGAGGAGGCACAGGAGCCTGAAGACCTCTCTTCCCATTGCTACCATCAGGGAGGAGGTACAGGAGCCTGAAGACCCCTCTTCCCATTGCTACCATCAGGGAGGAGGTACAGGAGCCTGAAGACCCCTCTTCCCATTGCTACCATCAGGGAGGAGGTACAGGAGCCTGAAGACCCCTCCTCTCATTGCTACCATCAGGGAGGAGGCACAGGAGCCTGAAGACCTCTCTTCCCATTGCTACCATCAGGGAGGAGGTACAGGAGCCTGAAGACCCCTCTTCTCATTGCTACCATCAGGGAGGAGGCACAGGAGCCTGAAGACACCTCTTCCCATTGCTACCATCAGGGAGGAGGTACAGGAGCCTGAAGACCCCTCTTCTCATTGCTACCATCAGGGAGGAGGTACAGGAGCCTGAAGACCCCTCTTCTCATTGCTACCATCAGGGAGGAGGTACAGGAGCCTGAAGACCCCTCTTCTCATTGCTACCATCAGGGAGGAGGCACAGGAGCCTGAAGACACCTGCTCAATGTTTATGGGCCCGGTGCTCTCTGCAGTTTCTCTGTAGAAGAGTGATCTTACATCCATAATGGTCACTATAGATTCATATGCACAGGACACTGCCCAGGCAGGTGGTGGCAAACCCATTCCTTTCTGCAGCCATTGACACTCACCTCAGCACTGAACTGTCTGTGTGACTGTGGCCTGCAGCCATTGACACTCACCTCAGCACTGAACTGTCTGTGTGACTGTGGCCTGCAGCCATCGACACTCACCTCAGCACTGAACTGTCTGTGTGACTGTGGCCTGCAGCCATTGACACTCACCTCAGCACTGAACTGTCTGTGTGACTGTGGCCTGCAGCCATTGACACTCACCTCAGCACTGAACTGTCTGTGACTGTGGCCTGCAGCCATTGACACTCACCTCAGCACTGAACTGTCTGTGACTGTGGCCTGCAGCCATTGACACTCACCTCAGCACTGAACTGTCTGTGACTGTGGCCTGCAGCCATTGACACTCACCTCAGCACTGAACTGTCTCTGTGACTGTGGCCTGCAGCCATTGACACTCACCTCAGCACTGAACTGTCTGTGTGACTGTGGCCTGCAGCCATTGACACTCACCTCAGCACTGAACTGTCTGTGTGACTGTGGCCTGCAGCCATTGACACTCACCTCAGCACTGAACTGTCTGTGTGACTGTGGCCTACAGCCATTGACACTCACCTCAGCACTGAACTGTCTCTGTGACTGTGGCCTGCAGCCATTGACACTCACCTCAGCACTGAACTGTCTGTGTGACTGTGGCCTGCAGCCATTGACACTCACCTCAGCACTGAACTGTCTGTGACTGTGGCCTGCAGCCATTGACACTCACCTCAGCACTGAACTGGCTCCGTGGCAGTAGCCTCCATTGACACTCACCTCAGCACTGAACTGGCTCCGTGGCAGTAGCCTCCATTGACACTCACCTCAGCACAGAACTGTCCGTGACTGTGGCCTGCAGCCATTGACACTCACCTCAGCACTGAACTGTCTCTGTGACTGTGGCCTGCAGCCATTGACACTCACCTCAGCACTGAACTGTCTGTGACTATGGCCTGCAGCCATTGACACTCACCTCAGCACTGAACTGTCTCTGTGACTGTGGCCTGCAGCCATCGACACTCACCTCAGCACTGAACTGTCTGTGTGACTGTGACCTGCAGCCATTGACACTCACCTCACACTGAACTGTCTGTGACTGTGGCCTGCAGCCATTGACACTCACCTCAGCACTGAACTGTCTCTGTGACTGTGGCCTGCAGCCATTGACACTCACCTCAGCACTGAACTGTCTGTGTGACTGTGGCCTGCAGCCATTGACACTCACCTCAGCACTGAACTGTCTGTGTGACTGTGGCCTGCAGCCATTGACACTCACCTCAGCACTGAACCTGGCTCCATGGCTGTTTTATTTATTATTGTTTATGTGATTTATTCTCTTTTTTTCACACTTTGGGTGTTTGATGGTGTTTGTTGTGGGGTTTTTAATGGGTTCTATTGTGTTTCTTTGTTTTGTGGCTGCCTGCTAGAAGATGAATCTCAGGAGGGTATATAGTATAGTATAGTATATATAGTATAGTGTAGTGTATATACTGTGTAGTGTATATAGTATAGTATATATAGTATAGTGTAGTGTATATACAGTGTAGTATATATAGTATAGTATAGTATATATAGTATAGTGTAGTGTATATATAGTATACATGCTTTGATAAAAGATGTCTTAATTGTGAAGGGATGTGCTGCTGTCAGCCATGTTGCCCAATTTTGCTCTGTAACCCGTTCAGTACATTAGCCCTGCCATTCCTGATGGTGGCCTAGGGCTCATACTATCATCTCTGATAGCTTTGCAGAGGTCACGTCTGAATTTCTTGTAAAGGTCAGGACACCTGTTTTGGATGCTTCAGACCTGGACTTCAGTAGGGAGTGGATCTTGCAGTTCATCCACGGTTTCTGGTTTGAGAAGACCCAGTTTGTCCTCTTCGGTGCAGAGTCCTCGACATAGTTCCCTAACAACGGTGACTTACCAACCTAGTAACGCACACAAAATGCTGGAGGAACTCAGCAGGCCAGGCAGCATCCATGGAAACGAGTAAACAGTTAACATTTCAGCTGAAACCCTTCATCAGGACTGGGAGAAAAAGATGAGAGGTCAATAAGGTGGGGGGAGGGGAGTAAGAAGTACAAGGGGGTAGTGAGGTGAAACCAGGAGGAGGGAGTGTGAAGTGAAAAAGGGCTGAAGAATCTGATATGAGAGGACAGAAGGCCATGGAAGAAAGAAAAGGGGGAGGAGCACCAGAGGGAGGTGTTGGGCAGGTAAGGAGATGAGGTGACGGACAGGTAAGGTGATGAGGTGACGGGCAGGTAAGGAGATGAGGTGTTGGGCAGGTAAGGAGATGAGGTGACGGACAGGTAAGGAGATGAGGTGACGGGCAGGTAAGGAGATGAAGTGATGGACAGGTAAGGAGATGAGGTGACGGGCAGGTAAGGAGATGAGGTGACGGACAGGTAAGGTGATGAGGTGACGGGCAGGTAAGGAGATGAGGTGACGGACAGGTAAGGAGATGAGGTGACGGGCAGGTAAGGAGATGAGGTGACGGACAGGTAAGGTGATGAGGTGACGGACAGGTAAGGAGATGAGGTGACGGACAGGTAAGGTGATGAGGTGTTGGACAGGTAAGGTGATCAGGTGACGGGCAGGTAAGGTGATGAGGTGTTGGGCAGGTAAGGAGATGAGGGGACGGACAGGTAAGGTGATGAGGTGACAGACAGGTAAGGAGATGAGGTGACAGACAGGTAAGGAGATGAGGTGTTGGGCAGGTAAGGAGATGAGGGGACGGACAGGTAAGGTGATGAGGTGACAGACAGGTAAGTTGATGAGGTGTTGGACAGGTAAGGTGATCAGGTGACGGGCAGGTAAGGTGATGAGGTGACAGACAGGTAAGGAGATGAGGTGACGGGCAGGTAAGCAGATGAGGTGACGGACAGGTAAGGTGATGAGGTGTGGGGCAGGTAAGGAGATGAGGTGACGGACAGGTAAGGTGATGAGGTGACGGACAGGTAAGGTGATGAGGTGACGGACAGGTAAGGAGATGAGGTGACGGACAGGTAAGCAGATGAGGTGACGGACAGGTAAGGTGATGAGGTGACGGACAGGTAAGGAGATGAGGTGACGGACAGGTAAGGCGATGAGGTGACGGACAGGTAAGGTGATCAGGTGACGGGCAGGTAAGGTGATGAGGTGACGGGCAGGTAAGTTGATGAGGTGACGGGCAGGTAAGGAGATGAGGTGACGGACAGGTAAGGTGATGAAGTGACGGACAGGTAAGGAGATGAGGTGACGGGCAGGTAAGGTGATGAGGTGACGGGCAGGTAAGGTGATGAGGTGACGTACAGGTAAGGTGATGAGGTGACGGACAGGTAAGGTGATGAGGTGACGGACAGGTAAGTTGATGAGGTGACGGGCAGGTAAGGAGATGAGGTGATGGACAGGTAAGGTGATGAGGTGTTGGACAGGTAAGTTGATGAGGTGACGGGCAGTAAGGAGATGAGGTGACGGACAGGTAAGGAGATGAGGTGACGGGCAGGTAAGGTGATGAGGTGACGGACAGGTAAGCAGATAAGGTGACGGACAGGTAAGGTGATGAGGTGAGAGAGTGAAACAGGAATGGAGAATGGTGAAGGAGATGGGGTGGGATGCAGGGACATACCCGGAAGTTCAAGAAATCGATGTTCATGTCATCACGGTGGAGGCTTCCTGCACCCATGCTGAGCTCGTCGACTTCATCAACTTTGCCTCTTACTTCCACCCTGCCCTCAAATTTATCTGTTCCATTTCTGACCCCTCCCTCCCCTTTCTCGATCTCTCTGTCTCTATCTCTGGAGACAGTTTATCTACTAATATCTCTCTTATAAACCCCCAGTGTCCCGGAGCTATCTGGACTCTACTTCTTCCCGCCTTGTCACCTGTGAAAATGTCATCTCCTTCTCTCAGTTCCTCCATCTGCTTTCAGGATGAGTCTTTTCATTTCAGTACTAATGAGATGTCCTCCTTCTTCAAAGAAAGGGGCTTTCCTTCCTCCATCATCAATGCTGCCCTCACCCTCACCTCTTCCACTCGTGCACATCTGCCCCCACCCCATCGTTCCACCACCCTGCCAGGGATACAGTTCCTCCGGTTTTCATCTATCACCCTACCAACTTCCACGTCTAGCACACAATCCTCCACAACTTCCACCATTTTCATCTGGATCCCACAACCAAGCACATCTTTCCCACACCCCCACTTCCTGCTTTCCGTAAAGATCACTCCCTACGTGACTCCCTTGTCCTTTCATTCCTCCCCACCGATCTCCCTCCTGACACTTGTCCTTGCAAGCGGAACAAGTGCTTCACTTGCCCCTACACTTCCTCCCTCACCACCATTCAGGGCCCCAAACAGTCCTTCCAGGCGAGATGACACTTCACCTGTGAGTCTGTTGGGGTGATTTACTGTGTGCGGTGTTCCTGGTGTGGCCTCTTGTACGTCGGTGAGACCCGGCGTAGACTGGAAGACCACCTCACCCCATCCACCAGAATAAATGGGATCTCCCAGCGGCCACCATTTCAATTCTACTTCCCATTCCCACTTGTCAATCCATGACCTCCTCCTCTACTGTTGCACTGAAGCCACACTCAGGTTGGAGGAGCAACACCTTATATTTCACTTGGGTAGGCTCCAACCTGATGGCATGAACACTGATTTCTCAAACTTCCAGTAATTGCCCCCCCTTCACTATTTCGCCATTCCCACTTCCCTCTCTTTACCTTCCTCCGGTCTCCTCCCTCTTCCCTTTCTTCCATGGTCTGCAACCCTTTTCTATGGATTCCCCCCTCTCCAGCCCTTTATCTCTTTCACCAATCAACTTCCCAGATCTTTACCTCACTCCTTCCCCTCTTCCACTTTCACCCATCACCCACCACTTTGTACTTCTTCCTCCCCTCCCCCCACCTTCTTACTCTGACCTCTCACCTTTGTTTCCAGCCCGAAACGTCGACTGTACTCTTTTCCCTAGGTACTGCTAGGCCTGCTGGGTTCCTTCAGCATTTTGTGTGTGTTGCTTGGATTTCCAGCATCTGCAGATTTTCTCTTGATTGAACCAGTCTAGGCTGATGTTGAAAGGTCTCGATAGAGTGGACATGCTGAGAATGTTTCCTATAGTGGGGAATCTAGGACCCAGAGGGCACAGCTAAGAATAGGCCATCCCATTAGAATCGAGATGAAGAGAATTTTCTTTACCAGAGGTTGGTGAATCTGTGGAATTTATTGCCGTGGGCAGCTGTGGCGGCCGTCACTGGGTATATTTAAAATGGAAGTCGATAGGTTCTTGATTCATCAGGGTGTGAAAGGTTATGGAGCGAAGACAGGGGAATGGGGTTCAGAGGGATAGTAAGTCTGCAATGATGGAATGGTGGCAAAGGTTCGATGGGCAGAATAGCCTAATTCTGCTTCTACTTCTCACAGCATTAATGACTATGACTGTAACGTAATTCTGTCTGTCTGCAGGCGGGAAGAATTCAGGAAACAGGAAAGCTGACGGAGTGAAGGTAAGTCCGGATTTTCACGATATTTTCCCCAGTCTATTCTGACCCATTGTCTGTGAGTAGCAGAGTTGTACATGATCAATCACTGCTGGGTCACACACAGTCTGAAATGTAGGAGAAACAACGAGTGACATGACACTGGTAATGTTAATGACAGCCAGAAGATCATCAGCAGATTAAACACACTCCATCCACAGAGGGAACTTCTTTTCCCAGCCCATCACAGGAACCAGCCTCCCCTCCACAGACTCTGTCTACACCTCACTGTCTCAGTAAAGCAGCCGGCAGAATCAAAGACCCCCCCCCACCCCCAGACATTCTCTCTTCCCCCCTCTCCCATTGGGCAGAAGATACAAAAGCCTGAAAGTACATCCCACCAGACCCAAGGACAGCTTCTACCCCACTGCTATCAGTGAAAGCACGTCCCACCAGACCCAAGGACAGCTTCTACCCCACTGTTATCAGTGAAAGCATGTCCCACCAGGCCCAAGGACAGCTTCTACCCCACTGTTATCAGTGAAAGCACGTCCCACCAGGCCCAAGGACAGCTTCTACACTGTTATTAGTGAAAGCACGTCCCACCAGGCCCAAGAACAGCTTCTACACTGTTATTAGTGAAAGCATGTCCCACCAGGCCCAAGGACAGCTTCTACCCCACTGTTATCAGTGAAAGCACGTCCCACCAGGCCCAAGGACAGCTTCTACCCCACTGCTATCAGTGAAAGCACGTCCCACCAGGCCCAAGGATAGCTTCTACCCCACTGCTATCAGTGAAAGCACGTCCCACCAGGCCCAAGGACAGCTTCTACCCCACTGCTATCAGTGAAAGCACGTCCCACCAGACCCAAGGACAGCTTCTACCTCACTGCTATCAGTGAAAGCACGTCCCACCAGGCCCAAGGACAGCTTCTACCCCACTGCTATCAGTGAAAGCACATCCCACCAGGCCCAAGGACAGCTTCTACCCCACTGTTATCAGTGAAAGCACGTCCCACCAGGCCCAAGGACAGCTTCTACCCCACTGTTATCAGTGAAAGCACGTCCCACCAGGCCCAAGGACAGCTTCTACCCCACTGTTATCAGTGAAAGCACGTCCCACCATGCCCAGGGACAGCTTCTACCCCACTGTTATCAGTGAAAGCACGTCCCACCAGGCCCAAGGACAGTTTCTACCCCACTGTTATCAGTGAAAGCACGTCCCACCAGGCCCAAGGACAGCTTCTACCCCACTGTTACCAGTGAAAGCACGTCCCACCAGGCCCAAGGACAGCTTCTACCCCACTGTTATCAGTGAAAGCATGTCCCACCAGGCCCAAGGACAGCTTCTACCCAACTGTTATCAGTGAAAGCACGTCCCACCAGGCACAAGGACAGCTTCTACCCCACTGTTATCAGTGAAAGCACGTCCCACCAGGCCCAAGGACAGTTTCTACCCCACTGTTATCAGTGAGAACACGTCCCACCAGGCCCAAGGACAGCTTCTACCCCACTGTTATCAGTGAAAGCACGTCCCACCAGGCCCAAGGACAGCTTCTACCCCATTGTTATCAGTGAAAGCACGTCCCACCAGGCCCAAGGACAGCTTCTACCCCACTGTTATCAGTGAAAGCACGTCCCACCAGGCCCAAGGACAGCTTCTACCCCACTGTTATCAGTGAAAGCACGTCCCACCAGGCCCAAGGACAGCTTCTACCCCACTGCTATCAGTGAAAGCACGTCCCACCAGGTCCAAGGACAGCTTCTACCCCACTGTTATCAGTGAAAGCACGTCCCACCAGGCCCAAGGACAGCTTCTACCCCACTGTTATCAGTGAAAGCACGTCCCACCAGGCCCAAGGACGGCTTCTACCCCACTGTTATCAGTGAAAGCACGTCCCACCAGGCCCAAGGACAGTTTCTACCCTGCTCTTATCAATCTATTCAACAGCCCCCATTATAATAAGATGAACTCTTGACCTCACAATCTACCTCGTTTTGATCTCACTCCTGATTGTCTACCTTCTCTGTACGTTCTCTGTAACTGTAACACTTCATTCTGCATTCTGTTATTTTATATATTTTGTTATTTAGAGACACAGCAGGGTAACAGGTCCTTCCATTCCACCCAGTTACACCCATGTGACCAATTACCCTACTAATCCGTACACCTTTGGACTGTGGGAGGAAACCAGAGCACCCGGAGGAAACTCACGCGGTCACAGGGAGAACGTACAAACTCCTTTCAGTGGTGGGAATTGAAAGCCATAGTGTTACGCTGACTGCTAGGCTAGGCACAGGGGGGGAGGTGGGGGAGGCACGCACCCTGTCGCACTCCTCGCTCGGTCGGTCGCTCTCTCCGGACTGCGACCACCGCGGCCCCAGTACAGGGACCTCCGGCCCTTACCTTGTCCTCTCACTGGTGTGTTGCAATGATTTTATATGTTCGTACGAGGAGAATATGCGCTGTGTGTTTAAGATCCAAACATTACTTAAAATGTTATGATGTTATTGACTTATAATTGAGTTATAATTGACTTATCACTATGTTCATGTGAGGAAAATATGTGCTGTGTGTTTAATATTAAATTCATTTGATAAACCCTTTTAGAAACGAAATTGAGTGTGTTAGCCACTTATAAGTGACCTATAGTTGTGATTAACACCCACACCCCCCATCGGCCGGTCCGCAAGGATATTGTCAATATTAAACCGGTCCGCGGTGCAAAAAAGGTTGGTGACTCCTGTTGTAAATGATTCCATCTGTATGGGCAGTATGCAAGGCAGATTCTTCACTGGATCTCAGTACATATGACAAGAAGAAACCAGTTTACCAATCCCAAGGCATTTAATGGTTTTCAATTGTTATACTTACCGAGTTAAAATAAAAATCTTATCTCCCAAATGGAGATGTGTTTCCTGGAAGCAGCCCTGACCACCACCCAGTCTCACTGTCGAGTCTCTGGAGTGAGCTGGCATTGGTGTGTAAACAACAAGGTGCAGAGAACAGTTACCATTACCCAGAAAATGCAGAGTAGGATGACCATAAGACATAGGAGCAGAATTAGGCCAATCTGCACATCGATTCTTCTCCGCCACTCCATAATGGCTGATTTATTATCCCTCTCAAACACAAGAAAATCTGCAGATGCTGGAAAGGCACATAAAATGGGAGTAACTCAGCAGGCCAGGCAGCCTCTGTGGAAAACAGTCAATGTTTCAGTCCAAGACCCTTCATCAGGAATGGAAAAGGGGAGAGGGCAGAGTAAGAGTCTTCCTGTCTTCTCCCGGAAACCTGAGACACCCTGACTAATCAAGAACTTATCAACCTCTGCCTTAAATATACCCAGTGACTTGGCCACCTCAGGCATCTGTGGCAATGAATTCCACAGATTCACCACCTTCTGGCTAAAGAAATTCCTCCTCATTTCTGTTTTAAATAGATGTCCCTCTATTCTGAGGCTGTGTCCTCTGGTCTTAGACTCCCCACTATAAAAAATATCCTCTCAGAATCTACTCTTTCAATATTCAATAGGTTTCAATAAGATCCCCTCATTCTTCTAAACTCCAGTTAAGTATAGGCCCAGTGCCATAAACACTCTTTATATGTTAACCTTTTCATTGTCAGGATAACTCTTGTGAGCCTCCTCTCCAATGCCAGTACACCATAGATAAGGGGCCCAAAACTGTTCACAATACTCCAAGTGCAGTCTTATCAGTGCCTTATAAAACCTCAACATCACATCCTTGCTCTTATAAGAACATAAGGAATAGGAGCAGGAGTCGGCCATCTGGCCTGTCAAGTCTGCTCTGCCATTCAATGAATCCATGACTGATCTGACCATAAACTCATCTCCACCTACCTGCCTTTACCCCATAACCCTTAATTCCCCTACTATGCAAAAAATCTATCCAACCTTGTCTTAAATATATTTACTGAGGCAGCCTCCACTGTTTCATTGGGCAGAGAATTCCACAGATTCACCACTCTCTGGGGAAAAGCAGTTCCTCCTCATCTCCATCCTAAATCTACTCCCCCAAATCTTGAGGCAATGTCCCCTAGTTCCAGTCTCACCCACCAGTGGAAACAACTTTATCTTATCTATCCCTTTCAAAATTTTATATGTTTCTCTCATTCTTCTGCATTCTAGTGAGTACAATTCAACTCAATCTCTTCTCATAGTCTAACCCCCTCATCTCTCAAATCAACCTGATGAACCTCCTCTTCACCGCCTCCAAAGCCAGAATATTCTTCCTCAAGTAAGGAGACCAGAACTGCATGCAGAACTCCAGGTGTGGCCTCACCAGTACCTATTTTAGCAAATCCTTTACAAGGACTCCCAAGTCCCTTTGCATCTCTGATTTTTGAATTTTCACCCCATTTAGAAAACAGCCTAGACCTTTTCTCCTTCTACCAAAGCGTGTGACCTTTCACTTCCCTACACTATATGCCATCTGCCACACTTTGCCCAATCTCCAACTCGGTCTTCCTGCAGCCACTCTGTTTCCTCAACACCACCTTTCTTCATATTGTCTGCAAACCTGGCCACAAAGCCGTCAGATTCAGCTTCATTAATCTGCCACATGTCTATTGAAACAGACAGTGAAATACGTCGTTTGCGTTATCAACCTATGAATGTGCTGGGGGCAGCCCACAAGTGTCACCACACATTCCGGTGCCACATAGCGTGCCCACAATGCTCAGCAGAACAACACAGAACACAACAAGCAACAAAACAAAACAGCAGCAAAACAAACCCCATTCAGCCACTCATGCATACTACAGTCCTGCGACCTCCACTGGGCTCGCGGATTCAGTCATTGGCCTCAATTTTGTCATCCAGCTCATTGACATATAACGTGAGGGGTAGCGATCCCCTGTGCAATAATATTTAATCCTGTTTTTGATCCAAGGCTCCTTTAGAAGAAGTTGCTTCACGCTCATTTTATTGAGAGTTGATAGAACGAAGAAACCTGGAATAGAGTGCTGAAGAAACCTGGAATAGAGTGCTGACATACAGTAGGTTTACTAGCTGAGAGATACAAAGGAACGAAGATAACACCTAACAGAACAACTATTTTTATACCTCAGATAAGAAAATTTCCATTCAAATCTATAGATAAAAATTAACCAATTAGAAAGCACTTATTCGATTCTGCAGTACCAAGTTAACCAATGAGAAAGCACTTAGTACAGAACAGAGGACTATACTTTCTATGACCACCAGAGGCATATTAAACTTGTGTGAAATACAAGCAGATGATTAAATGTTAAACTGCAACAAAAATGACAAACATTCTAATCTAAATTGAAGAACCACTTGGTTAATTTTGTTTCTGCTTTTACGCAGGAGTCCTTGGAGAGTACCAACACTACGATCGAAGATGAGGATACCAGAGGTGAGATTTGCAGAGGGAGGGCACATTTCAGAGCTCGTCAGGTTATGACCAACTCAAAACCAATGACACACCCTGTACGTGGAGGGTAGTTCATGAAGCCTCCTCCATAAAAGATGCATTTGCCTTCCCTACCCCGACTCAACCAGCAAGTTAACCTTTAGAGAATCCTGCATGAAGACTCCCAAGTCCCTTTGCATCTCAGGTTTTTGAATTTTCGCCCCATTTAGAAAATTGTCTATGTGTTTATTCCTTCTACCAAAGTTGCGTGACCATATGCTTCCCTACACCGTTTTCCATCTGCCACTTCTTTGCTCATTCTCCCAGTTCATTAATTTTCATTAATTCCAGAGACCTGGGTGCTATTGTGGCGACCCACTTTCTGCGCAGGCGAACCGGCTCACAAATAGCCAGCGCGCGGGGGGAGACTTTGGTAATGCACCTCTGACGTCATTTCCACCCGGAGAGGGCGGGCGCTAGGGATTAAATGCTAGCGCCGCGAAGTTTGAATAAACTAGTCTCGAAACGACTTACTGACTGCGTGTCGTTATTTCAGCGCTGTGTGTAGCACATCGCTACATTGGTGACCCCGACAGTCCAAACGGGATTTGGACCAAAGATGACCGACTCTTCATCTGTTCACGCAGTTTCGCTAAAACTGCCAACTTTCTGGACGCTGCAACCACGCGTGTGGTTTAGCCAAGCAGAAGCCCAGTTCCAGATTCAGCAGATATCCTCTGATTCCACGCGTTACTACCACGTGGTGAGCGCCCTTGACCAGGGGACGGCCACCCAGGTTGCAGATTTCATACAGTCCCCCCAGAAGAAGGCAAATATGAAGCATTCAAAGCACTGCTCATTGGGTCCTTTGGCCTCTCATGGCGTGAGCGGGGTGCCCACCTGCTTCACCTGGACGGTTTGGGAGACAGGCTGCCATCAGCATTGATGAATGAGATGCTGTCCCTGGCTGACGGACACAAGCCCTGCCTCATGTTCGAGCAAGCGTTCCTGGAGCAACTGCCCGAGGACATACATCTGCTGCTGGCCGACACAGATTTCAGCGACCTCCGGAAGGTGGCGGCCCGGGCAGACGTGTTGTGGAAAGCCAAGAGGGAGAGCGTGATGTCCGTCGGTCAGATTACCAGGCCACGCGCTCAACAGCGGACCAGACCAGGCCCGGCAGGGGGTGCACACAACACAGAGGCAGGAGTGAGGAGGACAGTGAACAGTGGTGTTTCTACCACCAGCGGTGGGCACAAAAGCCCGCCGTTGTCGCCCACCCTGCAAGGGCCAGCTGCCGCTAATGACTATGGCGGCTGGCCACCAGGACAGCCTCTTGTACGTCTGGGACAAACAGTCGGGACGCCGCTTCTTGGTTGACACCAGAGTGGAAATCAGTGTCTTGCCCCTGACAGGGTACGACACCCTTAACAGGAAGCCAGGACCCACCCTGAGGGCCGCAAACGGCAGCACGATACGGACCTACGGCACCCGCACAGTGCAGCTGCAGTTCGGTGCCAGCCGGTTCCTGGGGGCGGACTTCTTGCGAGCTCACAGCCTGCTGGTCGACTTGCAAGGAAAAAGACTGGTACATGCCAAGACTTTCCAGATGTTCTCCCTGGGTGAAGCCAAGTTGCCGGCCCCACACCTGGACTCCATCACGCTATCGGACAACGAATTCACCAGAATCCTGGCGGACTTTCCATCAATTCTGGCACCGCAGTTCACGGCAGCCATGCCCAGACACGGGGTACAGCACCACATTCCGACCCAGGGACCACCCCTCCACGCCCACGCACGAAGGCTCCCCCCAGAAAAGCTCCGCCTGGTGAAGGAGGAGTTCAAGAGGATGGAGAAATTGGGGATCGTACGGAGGTCCGACAGCCCATGGGCCTCCCCCCTGCACATGGTGCCCAAAGCAGCTGGGGGTTGGAGACCATGCGGCGACTACCGCAGACTGAACAAGGCTACAACTCCAGACCGCTACCCCGTGCCGCACATACAGGACTTTGCAGCAAACCTGCACGGGGCAAGAATCTTTTCCAAAGTAGACCTCGTCTGGGGATACCATCAAATCCCGGTGCACCCTGAAGACATCCCCAAAACAGCACTCATCACCCCGTTCGGCCTGTTCGAGTTCCTCTGAATGCCGTTCGGCCAGAAGAATACCGCACAGACGTTCCAGCGGCTAATGGACGTGGTGGGACGCGACCTGGACTTTGCGTTCACCTATTTGGACGACATCCTTATAGCCAGCAGTAGTCGCCAGGAGCATCTGTCCCACCTCCGCCAGCTCTACTCCCGCCTGAGTGATTTTGGCCTCACAATCAACCCGGCCAAATGCCAGTTCAGTCTCGATACCATCGACTTCCTGGGCCACAGGTTACCAAAGACGGGGCAACACCTCTGCCCGCCAAGGTAGACGCAATCCGCCACTTTGCCCGGCCCAACACGGTCAAAGGCCTGCAGGAGTTCGTTGGTATGGTGAACTTCTACCACCGTTTCCTCCCCTCAGCAGCCCGTATCATGCGCCCTTTGTACACCCTAATGTCGGGTAAAGGCAAGGACATTACTTGGGATGAGGAGGCCGCGGCCGCTTTCGTTAAAGCCAAGGAAGCCTTGGCAGATGCCGCGATGCTGGTACACCCCAGAACGGACGTTCCAACCGCTCTCACGGTGGACGCATCTGACACAGCAGTCGGTGGGGTGCTGGAGCAGCTCATCGAGGGGCGCTGGCGTTCTTCAGCAAGCACCTACGACCACCCGAACTCAAGTACAGTGCCTTCAACCGGGACCTGTTGGTACTGTATCTGGCAATCCGGCATTTCAGGCACTTCTTAGAAGGCAGGCCGTTCACCACATTCATGGACCACAAACCGTTGACCTTCGCGTTCCCGAAGGTGTCCGATCCCTGGTCGGCTCACCAGCAGCGACATCTGTCCTACATCTCCGAGTACACGACCAGACATCCAGCATGTGTCAGGGGAAGGACAACGTCGTGGTGGACGCACTCTCCAGACCAGCTGTCCAGGCCCTGTCCCTGGGGGTGGACTATGCAGCACTGGCGGAGGCGCAGCAGGCAGACGACGAGATGCCCAGCTACAGGACCGCAGTCTCGGGTTTGCAGCTGCAGGACTTTCTCATAGGCCCAGGTGAGAGGACCCTCCTGTGCGACGTGACTTCGCCCCATTGTCCCGGCAGCCTGGAGGCGACGAGTTTTCGACTCCATACACAGTTTGGTGCACCCATCTATCAGGACAACCGTCTGGCTGGTCTCCAGCAAGTTCGCGTGGCACGGACTTCGCAAGCAGGTCAGTGAATGGGCCAGAACGTGCGCGCAGTGCCAAACAGCCAAGGTGCAGCGGCACACTAAAGCCCCGCTGCAGCAGTTCGAACCCACCCACCAGAGGTTCGACCACATTCATGTGGATATCGTGGGCCCCCTACCAGTGTCCCGAGGAGCGTGGTACCTCCTAACTATGGTAGACCGGTTCACGAGGTGGCCAGAGGCGGTCCCGCTCACCAACACATCTGCCGATTCCTGCGCCCGAGCACTGATCGCAACCTGGGTAGCATGCTTTGGGGTACCGGCCCACATTACCTCCGACAGAGGTGCCCAGTTCACCTCCAGCCTGTGGTCGGCTGTGGCCAGCCTGTTGGGAACGCAGCTACACCACACAACTACCTACCACCCACAGTCGATCAGACTAGTGGAATCCTTCCACCGTCACCTGAAGTCAGCTCTCATGGCCCGCCTGAGAGGACCTAACTGGGTGGACGAGCTTCCCTGGGTCCTGCTTGGAATTCGTACAGCACCCAAAGTGGATCTGCACGCCTCGTCGGCCGAGTTGGTGTACGGCGCACCCCTGGCCATCCCGGGAGAGTTCATACCAGCCCCAAGGGGGAAAGAGGAAGAATCCACAGCAGTCCTGGACATACTACGCGAAAGCATTGGCAACCTGGCCCCCGTACTGACTTCACAGCACGGACGGACCCCGACCTACGTACCCAAAGACCTGCAGAACTGTAAGTTTGTGTTTGTACGAAGGGGCGGACACCGGGCACCGCTACAGCGGCCGTACGAGGGGCCGTTCAAGGTGATCAACAACAACGGGTCCACATACGTTCTGGACATTGGGGGGAGAGAGGAGGTTTTCACGGTGAACCGACTCAAACCAGCCCATGTGGACTTGGCGCAGCCGGTCGAGGTTCAGGCACCACAGCGCAGAGGCAGACCTCCCAAACAGAGGCTGATCCAGACTCTGGACATTGGGGGGTGTATCGCCGGTTCTGGGGGGGGGGGGGGTGTTATGTGGCAACCCACTTTCTGCGAAGGCGAACAGGCTCACAAATAGCCAGCGTGCGGGCAGAGACTTTGGTAATGCACCTCTGACGTCATTCCTGCCCGGAGAGGGTGGGCGCTAGGGATTAAATGCCAGCGCCGCGAAGTTTGAATAAACTAGTCTCGAAACGACTTACCGACTGCGTGTCGTTATTTCAGCGCTGTGTAGCACATCACTACACTATCCCAAACTCCAACATTGACCACATGCTGCTCTATTGTCCTCCCTCCTCACAAGGATTGGCGGATAAATCAGCCGCTGTAGATTGCATCCCAGTGTGTTTGAGTGAGGGGTGGAATTGACAGGACAGTGGGAAGATAAAAATGGCATTGGTGCAAAGGAGTGGTGATGGTTGGAATGGACTGGATGGGCCAAAGGGCCTCTTTCTGTGTTGTGACAGTCTATGAAGGGATCGTGTGTAAAAGTAACTGGAGGGTCAGAACATAAAACATACACATACGGTAGAACAGTTAATGTGGTAAAATGGATCAGCAAATTTGCGGATGACACCAAGACTGGAAGTATAGTGGGCAATGAGGAAGACTATCATGGCATATAGATGGCAGAGTTACTGGCATGATTAGAGCATTGACTGATTGATAGGAGGCAGTGAGAGAGAATAGAAGGATCCTTGTCTAGTTAGCTGCCAGTGACTAGTGGTGTTCCGCAGGGGTTGATGTTGGAACCACTTCTTTATGCTGTATATAAATGATTTAGATGATGGAATAGATGGCTTTGTTGCCAAGTTTGCAGATGATACGAAGATTGGTGGAGGGGCAGGTAGTGTTGAGGAAACAGGTAGGATGCAGAAGGACTTAGACAGATTAGGAGAATGGGCAAGAAAGTGGCAAATGAAATACAATGTTGGAAAATGCACGTTCATGCACTTTGGTAGTAGAAATAAATGTGCGGACTATTATCTAAACGGGGAGAAAAATCAGGAATCTGAGATGCAGAGGGGTTTGGGAGTCCTTGTACAGAACACCATAAAGGTTAATTTGCAGCTCAAGTCAGTGGTGAGAAAGGCAAATGTTCGCATTCATTTCAAGGCATCTAGAATACAAGAGCAGGGATGTGATGCTGAGGCTTTATAAGGCACTGGTGAGGCCTCACCTTGTGTATTGTGAACAGTTTTGGGCCCCTCATCTTAGAAAAGTTGTGCTGGCATTGGAGAGAGTTCAGTGGAGGTTGACAAGGATGATTCCAGGAATGAAAGGGTTATCGTATGAGGAACATTTGATGGCTCTGGGTCTGTATTCGCTGGAATTCAGAAGGATGAGGGGGGATCTCACTGAAACCTTTCGAACGTTGAAAGGCCTAGACAGAGTAGATGTGGAAGGATGTTTCCTATGGTGGGAGAGTCTAGGACAAGAGGGCACAGCCTCAGAATAGAGGGGCGCCCTTTCAAAACAGAGATGCAGAGAAATTTCTTTAGCCAAAGGGTGGTGAATTTGTGGAATTTGTTGCCACATGCAGCTGTGGAGGCTGTGTATTTAAGACAGAGATTGATAGGCTCTTGATTGGACATGGCATCAAAGGTTATGGGGAGAAGGCCGGGAACTGGAGTTGAGGAGATGGAAAAATGGATCAGCCATGATTGAATGGCAGAGCAGACTCAATGGGCCAGATGGCCTAATTCTGCTCCTATGTCTTATGTTTATGGAGGGCTGTAGTGATGTCCAGGTAACTGGGACCAATCAGCTTGATGGTTCAGCACAGCCTAGACAACAGAAGGTCTTTCTGTACTGTAGTATCCTCTGGCTCTGTGATTCTGGTACAGGCCCTTCAGCCCACAATGTTGTGCCTACTTTTTAACCTCCTTCCCTCCCACGCAGCCCTCCATTTTTCTATCAGCCATGTGCCTATCTAAAAATCTCTTTAGTGTCTCTAATGTACCTGTCTCTATCACTACCCCGGCAGAGTGTTCTCCCCTATACTTCCCTCCAATCAACTGAAAAATTATGCCCTAGCGTATTCTCTATTTCTGCTCAGGGGTTGAAGTCTCTGACTGTCCACTCGATCACACGTCACGCCTCATCCTCCCTCACTCCAGGGAGGAAAGCCACACCTCAGCCTATCCTCATCAGACGCACTCACAAAATGTCGAAACATGCAGGGAAATGTGGCATTTGTGTCAACGACCAACACTCTCCGAGGATGTGCTGAGGGCAGCCCGCAAGTGTCCCGTGCTTCCGGTGCCAGCATGGCCTGTCCACAGCACACTAACGCTAACCGTTAGTACGCCTTTGGACTGTGGGAGGGGACCGGAGCACCCAGAGGAAATCCACACAGTCACTGAACGTACAAACTCCGCTCAGACCACGGCAGGAATCGAACCCTGAATGCTGGTGCTGTAAAGTGATTGCACTAACCAGTCAGGCACCTGACCTCGTCTTCTTTTTCTGCCACCTCCAGTCCGCAAACAGGAGATCATCAAAGCCACCGAGCAGCTGATCGAAGCAATCAGCAATGGAGACTTCGAGGCCTACACGTGAGTTGCTGTTCTGGTCTGTGCATTCATCGTTCTGTGTTGAGATGTTTGCTCTGAGAATAATCATCTCCCTTGCTGCCTTTCAGAAAAATGTGTGACCCTGGGGTGACTGCGTTTGAACCCGAGGCACTGGGAAACTTGGTGGAGGGACTCGATTTTCATAGATTCTACTTCGAGAATCGTAAGCATTTATTTAGAACATAGAACAGTATATCACAGGAGAGCCCCGTGCCGAACGTTTAGAGAAACAGCGCAGAATAGACTTTTGGGGCTCAGCAACCCCGATTGCCTAATCACAGGACAATTTGCAAAGACCAATTAACCTCCTAATCAGTAGGTCATTAGACGTCAGAGGAAACCAGAGCACCCAGAGGAAACCCACATATTCCACAGGGAGGACGTACAAACTCCGTTTAGAGGATGCTGGAATTGAACTCTGAACTCTGACACCCGAGCTGTGATAGCGTCGCGCTAACCGCTGTGTGACTGTGGAGCCCCCCATTCCCTGCTTATCTTGTGTCAGTCTAACGGCCTCCATTGCATCTGCTCCCACCAGCACCCCTGGCAGCCCATTCCAGGAAGCCAGCACTTGCCCGCACATCTGCTTTAAACTTTCCTCCTCTCACCTGAAATACATTTATTAAGAGATACAGCACAGTGACAGGCCCAAAGAGGTCACAATGCCAAATTATACCCTGTGACCAATTAACCTACTAACCCATACATCGTTGGCATGTAGGAGGAAACTGGAACACCCGGAGTAAACCTACACGGTCACAGAGAGAACGTACAAACTCCTTACAGACAGTGACGGGAATTGAACCAGGGTCACTGGCACTGGAACAGTGTTACACTAAACACTGTGCTACTATGCCGCCCTTTCTTGCTAGAGTTTAGAAGAATGCAGGGAATCTCATTGAAACTTACCGAACATTGTAAAGTCTGGATAGAGTGGATGTGAAGAGGATGTTTCCTATCATGGGGGCGTCTAGCACAGGGGGTACAGCAGTCCTGACAAAGGGTCTCAGACTGAAATGGTGACTGGTCATTCCTCTCCATAGATGCTGCCTCAGCTGCTGAGTTCCTCTACCATTACCCAGAGGGTGGTGAATCTGTGGAGTTCATTGCCACAGACGGCTGTGAAGGCCAAGTCATTGGGGATATTTAAAGTGGAGGTTGTTCGGTTCTTGATTAGTCAGGGTGTCAAAGGTTACGGGGAGAAGGCAGGAGAATGGGGTTGGGGTTGTAAAGTTCAAACTAAATTTATTATCCATACATACAAATATCTGTGGGTGCTTGGGTAGTGAGGATGCCTGAGCATTTTCCACAGTACAATGCGGAGCAGAGACCGAGTTTGTAAATCTGGTGGGAGTACTGTGAGAGGGGTGTGGAACAGGTGGCAGAGAAGGAGTGCCGGGGCGGGGAGGTGATTCGTGTACCAACTCTCCCAGCCCTGAGACACAGTTGGTTTATTGAACATTACTGAATGTCTCTGGTGCTTCCCATTCCCTCCCGTCTCCCTTCCCCCTTTCCCAACTATGATCCCCCTCTCCCTGCCCCCTTCCCACTCCCAGTCCACAGCAGAGACCCATATCAGAATCAGGTCTATCATCACTCACATATGTCATGAAATTTGTTTTTACTGTGAAATGCATAAAATTACTGCAGTCCTGTGCAAAAGTCACAGACACCCTAGCTGTATATACGGTATGTGCCTGAGACGTTTGCACAGGACTGTCTACGTCACCGTACACAACCCTGAGGGTCACTTCCTTACGGGCATTCACACGAAAATTGGAGTTGTGCAATAGAATTAGTGAAAGACGTGCATAAAGAACGACAACTTTGATGCAAAAGAAGACATTGTACAAATAATCAAGAAATAATACTGAACACTAGTTGAAAGTGAGTCTGCAGGACCTGGTTCACCATTGTGGTAAATGAGGTGGGTTCAGGAGCCTGATGCTTGGTGGTTAATCAGAGAGGGATAATATATCAACCGTGACGGAAAGGGGAAGCAGAGCCCGTGGCCTCGTTCTGCTCCGGGCCGTGTCTCAGCACTGACAGCTCTTCCATTCCCCCACAGTCTGGTGCAAGAACAACAAACCTATCCACACCACCATCTTGAACCCCCACATCCACCTGATCGGGGAGGAGGCCGCTTGCATCGCCTACATCCGCATCACCCAGTACATCGACGGCAACGGCATCCCCCGTACCGCACAGTCCGAGGAGACCCGGATCTGGCACCGCCGTGACGGCAAATGGCAGATCGTCCATTTCCATCGATCTGGAGCTTCGTCTGCTCTGGCTTAGTAAGGGTTAAAGCTCATCGGTGTTGGGGCAGAGAAAGTCACAGACTCCGGGATCTCCCTCAGTCCTGTCCCACCCGGGTGGGGTCCGCTCGCTGTGCTTTGTTGATGGTCCTGGTGGGTAGGCAAGCGATGTCTGGTGAATTATTGACAAGCACACCAGTCTCCCACCACATTGATGCCAGAGTCTTCTTCGCCATTACAGTACGAAGCAACAGGCAAACCCAACCCAACCCAACCTGTTCGTGCTGAACAAGAATCCCAGTCCCAGTGACCCCCATTTGGTCCAGGGATTCCCACCCTGGGATCCACAGTCGCCTCAGTAATGTCCATAGCATAAACAAATTTGGGAAACTTGCTGTAAATTTTTCGAATTCATATACTTGTCCAAATTCCTTTCAAATGTTAATGTACCTGCCTTAACCACTTCCTCTGGCAGCTCTCTCCATACACTGACCTCTGACAGCTCGTCCCGTACACTGACCTCTGACAGCTCTCTCCATACACTGACCTCTGACAGCTCTCTCCATACACTGACCTCTGACAGCTCTCTCCATACACTGACCTCTGACAGCTCTCTCCATACACTGACCTCCGACAGCTCTCTCCATACACTGACCTCTGACAGCTCTCTCCATACACTGACCTCTGACAGCTCGTCCCGTACACTGACCTCTGACAGCTCTCTCCATACACTGACCTCTGACAGCTCTCTCCATACACTGACCTCCGACAGCTCTCTCCATACACTGACCTCTGACAGCTCTCTCCATACACTGACCTCTGACAGCTCGTCCCTACACTGACCTCTGACAGCTCGTCCCATACACTGACCTCTGACAGCTCTCTCCATACACTGACCTCTGACAGCTCTCTCCATACACTGACCTCTGACAGCTCATCCCGTACACTGACCTCTGACAGCTCTCTCCATACACTGACCTCCGACAGCTCTCGCCATACACTGTCCTCTGACAGCTCTCTCCGTACACTGACCTCTGACAGCTCGTCCCGTACACTGACCTCTGACAGCTCTCCCCGTACACTGACCTCTGACAGCTCTCTCCATACACTGACCTCTGACAGCTCGTCCCGTACACTGACCTCTGACAGCTCTCTCCATACACTGACCTCTGACAGCTCGTCCCGTACACTGACCTCTGACAGCTCTCTCCATACACTGACCTCTGACAGCTCGTCCCGTACACTGACCTCTGACAGCTCGTCCCGAACACTGACCTCCGACAGCTCGTCCTGTACACTGACCTCTGACAGCTCGTCCTGTACACTGACCTCTGACAGCTCGTCCCATACACTGACCTCTGACAGCTCGTCCTGTACACTGACCTCTGACAGCTCGTCCCATACACTGACCTCCGACAGCTCGTCCTGTACACTGACCTCTGACAGCTCTCTCCATACACTGACCTCTGACAGCTCTCTCCATACACTGACCTCTGACAGCTCGTCCCGTACACTGACCTCTGACAGCTCGTCCCGAACACTGACCTCTGACAGCTCTCTCCATACACTGACCTCTGACAGCTCGTCCCGAACACTGACCTCTGACAGCTCTCTCCATACACTGACCTCTGACAGCTCGTCCCGTACACTGACCTCTGACAGCTCGTCCCGTACACTGTCCTCTGACAGCTCTCTCCATACACTGACCTCTGACAGCTCTCTCCGTACACTGACCTCTGACAGCTCGTCCCGAACAATGACCTCTGACAGCTCGTCCCGTACACTGACCTCTGACAGCTCTCTCCATACACTGACCTCTGACAGCTCTCTCCATACACTGAGCTCTGACAGCTCGTCCCGAACACTGACCTCTGACAGCTCGTCCCATACACTGACCTCTGACAGCTCGTCCCGTACACTGACCTCTGACAGCTCGTCCCGTACACTGACCTCTGACAGCTCTCTCCATACACTGACCTCCGACAGCTCTCGCCATACACTGTCCTCTGACAGCTCTCTCCGTACACTGACCTCTGACAGCTCGTCCCGTACACTGACCTCTGACAGCTCTCCCCGTACACTGACCTCTGACAGCTCTCTCCATACACTGACCTCTGACAGCTCGTCCCGTACACTGACCTCTGACAGCTCTCTCCATACACTGACCTCTGACAGCTCGTCCCGTACACTGACCTCTGACAGCTCGTCCCGAACACTGACCTCCGACAGCTCGTCCTGTACACTGACCTCTGACAGCTCGTCCTGTACACTGACCTCTGACAGCTCGTCCCATACACTGACCTCTGACAGCTCGTCCTGTACACTGACCTCTGACAGCTCGTCCCATACACTGACCTCCGACAGCTCGTCCTGTACACTGACCTCTGACAGCTCTCTCCATACACTGACCTCTGACAGCTCTCTCCATACACTGACCTCTGACAGCTCGTCCCGTACACTGACCTCTGACAGCTCGTCCCGAACACTGACCTCTGACAGCTCTCTCCATACACTGACCTCTGACAGCTCGTCCCGAACACTGACCTCTGACAGCTCTCTCCATACACTGACCTCTGACAGCTCGTCCCGTACACTGACCTCTGACAGCTCGTCCCGTACACTGTCCTCTGACAGCTCTCTCCATACACTGACCTCTGACAGCTCTCTCCGTACACTGACCTCTGACAGCTCGTCCCGAACAATGACCTCTGACAGCTCGTCCCGTACACTGACCTCTGACAGCTCTCTCCATACACTGACCTCTGACAGCTCTCTCCATACACTGAGCTCTGACAGCTCGTCCCGAACACTGACCTCTGACAGCTCGTCCCATACACTGACCTCTGACAGCTCGTCCCGTACACTGACCTCTGACAGCTCGTCCCGTACACTGACCTCTGACAGCTCTCTCCATACACTGACCTCTGACAGCTCGTCCCGAACACTGACCTCTGACAGCTCTCTTCATACACTGACCTCTGACAGCTCGTCCCGTACACTGACCTCTGACAGCTCGTCCCGTACACTGACCTCTGACAGCTCTCTCCATACACTGACCTCCGACAGCTCTCTCCATACACTGACCTCTGACAGCTCGTCCCGTACACTGACCTCTGACAGCTCTCTCCATACACTGACCTCTGACAGCTCTCTCCATACACTGACCTCTGACAGCTCATCCCGTACACTGACCTCTGACAGCTCTCTCCATACACTGACCTCTGACAGCTCGTCCCGTACACTGACCTCTGACAGCTCTCTCCATACACTGACCTCTGACAACTCATCCCGTACACTGACCTCTGACAGCTCTCTCCATACACTGACCTCTGACAGCTCTCTCCATACACTGACCTCTGACAGCTCGTCCCGTACACTGACCTCTGACAGCTCTCTCCATACACTGACCTCTGACAGCTCATCCCGTACACTGACCTCTGACAGCTCTCTCCATACACTGACCTCTGACAGCTCTCTCCATACACTGACCTCTGACAGCTCATCCCGTACACTGACCTCCGACAGCTCGTCCCGTACACTGACCTCTGACAGCTCATCCCGTACACTGACCTCTGACAGCTCGTCCCGAACACTGACCTCTGACAGCTCGTCCCGTACACTGACCTCTGACAGCTCGTCCCGAACACTGACCTCTGACAGCTCGTCCCAAACACTGACCTCTGACAGCTCTCTCCATACACTGACCTCTGACAGCTCTCTCCATACACTGACCTCTGACAGCTCGTCCCGTACACTGACCTCTGACAGCTCGTCCCGTACACTGACCTCTGACAGCTCGTCCCGAACACTGACCTCTGACAGCTCGTCCCGTACACTGACCTCTGACAGCTCGTCCCGAACACTGACCTCTGACAGCTCTCTCCATACGCTGACCTCTGACAGCTCTCTCCATACACTGACCTCTGACAGCTCGTCCCGTACACTGACCTCTGACAGCTCTCTCCATACACTGACCTCTGACAGCTCGTCCCGTACACTGACCTCCGACAGCTCGTCCCGTACACTGACCTCTGACAGCTCGTCCCGTACACTGACCTCCGACAGCTCGTCCCGTACACTGACCTCCGACAGCTCGTCCCGTACACTGACCTCTGACAGCTCGTCCCGTACACTGACCTCTGACAGCTCGTCCCGTACACTGACCTCTGACAGCTCGTCCCGAACACTGACCTCTGACAGCTCGTCCCGTACACTGACCTCTGACAGCTCTCTCCATACACTGACCTCTGACAGCTCGTCCCGTACACAGACCTCTGACAGCTCTCTCCGTACACTGACCTCTGACAGCTCTCTCCATACACTGACCTCCGACAGCTCGTCCCGAACACTGACCTCCGACAGCTCGTCCCGAACACTGACCTCTGACAGCTCTCTCCATACACTGACCTCCGACAGCTCTCTCCATACACTGACCTCTGACAGCTCGTCCCGAACACTGACCTCTGACAGCTCTCTCCATACACTGACCTCTGACAGCTCTCTCCATACACTGACCTCTGACAGCTCTCTCCATACACTGACCTCCGACAGCTCGTCCCGTACACTGACCTCCGACAGCTCGTCCCGTACACTGACCTCTGACAGCTCTCTCCATACACTGACCTCTGACAGCTCGTCCCGAACACTGACCTCTGACAGCTCGTCCCGTACACTGACCTCCGACAGCTCTCTCCATACACTGACCTCTGACATCTCGTCCCGAACACTGACCTCTGACAGCTCGTCCCGAACACTGACCTCTGACAGCTCGTCCCGTACACTGACCTCTGACAGCTCTCTCCATACACTGACCTCCGACAGCTCTCTCCATACACTGACCTCTGACAGCTCGTCCCGTACACTGACCTCTGACAGCTCTCTCCATACACTGACCTCTGACAGCTCTCTCCATACACTGACCTCCGACAGCTCGTCCCGTACACTGACCTCCGACAGCTCGTCCCGTACACTGACCTCTGACAGCTCTCTCCATACACTGACCTCTGACAGCTCTCTCCATACACTGACCTCTGACAGCTCTCTCCATACACTGACCTCTGACAGCTCGTCCCGTACACTGACCTCTGACAGCTCGACCCGTACACTGACCTCTGACAGCTCGTCCCGTACACTGACCTCTGACAGCTCTCTCCATACACTGACCTCTGACAGCTCTCTCCATACACTGACCTCTGACAGCTCTCTCCATACACTGACCTCTGACAGCTCGTCCCGTACACAGACCTCTGACAGCTCTCTCCGTACACTGACCTCTGACAGCTCTCTCCATACACTGACCTCCGACAGCTCGTCCCGAACACTGACCTCCGACAGCTCGTCCCGAACACTGACCTCTGACAGCTCTCTCCATACACTGACCTCCGACAGCTCTCTCCATACACTGACCTCTGACAGCTCGTCCCGAACACTGACCTCTGACAGCTCTCTCCATACACTGACCTCTGACAGCTCTCTCCATACACTGACCTCTGACAGCTCTCTCCATACACTGACCTCTGACAGCTCTCTCCATACACTGACCTCTGACAGCTCTCTCCATACACTGACCTCCGACAGCTCGTCCCGTACACTGACCTCCGACAGCTCGTCCCGTACACTGACCTCTGACAGCTCTCTCCATACACTGACCTCTGACAGCTCGTCCCGAACACTGACCTCTGACAGCTCGTCCCGTACACTGACCTCCGACAGCTCTCTCCATACACTGACCTCTGACATCTCGTCCCGAACACTGACCTCTGACAGCTCGTCCCGAACACTGACCTCTGACAGCTCTCTCCATACACTGACCTCCGACAGCTCTCTCCATACACTGACCTCTGACAGCTCGTCCCGAACACTGACCTCTGACAGCTCTCTCCATACACTGACCTCTGACAGCTCTCTCCATACACTGACCTCTGACAGCTCTCTCCATACACTGACCTCCGACAGCTCGTCCCGTACACTGACCTCCGACAGCTCGTCCCGTACACTGACCTCTGACAGCTCTCTCCATACACTGACCTCTGACAGCTCGTCCCGAACACTGACCTCTGACAGCTCGTCCCGTACACTGACCTCCGACAGCTCTCTCCATACACTGACCTCTGACATCTCGTCCCGAACACTGACCTCTGACAGCTCGTCCCGTACACTGACCTCTGACAGCTCTCTCCATACACTGACCTCCGACAGCTCTCTCCATACACTGACCTCTGACAGCTCGTCCCGTACACTGACCTCTGACAGCTCTCTCCATACACTGACCTCTGACAGCTCTCTCCATACACTGACCTCCGACAGCTCGTCCCGTACACTGACCTCCGACAGCTCGTCCCGTACACTGACCTCTGACAGCTCTCTCCATACACTGACCTCTGACAGCTCTCTCCATACACTGACCTCTGACAGCTCTCTCCATACACTGACCTCTGACAGCTCGTCCCGTACACTGACCTCTGACAGCTCGACTCGTACACTGACCTCTGACAGCTCGTCCCGTACACTGACCTCTGACAGCTCTCTCCATACACTGACCTCTGACAGCTCTCTCCATACACTGACCTCTGACAGCTCTCTCCATACACTGACCTCTGACAGCTCTCTCCGTACACTGACCTCTGACAGCTCGTCCCGTACACTGACCTCTGACAGCTCGTCCCGTACACTGACCTCTGACAGCTCTCTCCATACACTGACCTCTGACAGCTCTCTCCATACACTGACCTCTGACAGCTCTCTCCGTACACTGACCTCTGACAGCTCTCTCCGTACACTGACCTCTGACAGCTCGTCCCGTACACTGACCTCTGACAGCTCGTCCCGTACACTGACCTCTGACAGCTCTCTCCATACACTGACCTCTGACAGCTCTCTCCATACACTGACCTCTGACAGCTCGTCCCGTACACTGACCTCTGACAGCTCATCCCGAACACTGACCTCTGACAGCTCTCTCCATACACTGACCTCTGACAGCTCTCTCCATACACTGACCTCTGACAGCTCGTCCCGAACACTGACCTCTGACAGCTCATCCCGTACACTGACCTCTGACAGCTCGTCCCATACACTGACCTCTGACAGCTCGTCCCGTACACTGACCTCTGACAGCTCGTCCCATACACTGACCTCTGACAGCTCTCTCCGTACACTGACCGCTGACAGCTCGTCCCGTACACTGACCTCCGACAGCTCGTCCCGTACACTGACCTCTGACAGCTCTCTCCATACACTGACCTCTGACAGCTCTCTCCATACACTGACCTCCGACAGCTCGTCCCATACACTGACCTCTGACAGCTCGTCCCATACACTGACCTCTGACAGCTCTCTCCATACACTGACCTCTGACAGCTCGTCCCGTACACTGACCTCTGACAGCTCGTCCCGAACACTGACCTCTGACAGCTCGTCCCGTACACTGACCTCTGACAGCTCGTCCCGTACACAGACCTCTGACAGCTCTCTCCGTACACTGACCTCTGACAGCTCTCTCCATACACTGACCTCTGACAGCTCGTCCCATACACTGACCTCCGACAGCTCGTCCCGAACACTGACCTCCGACAGCTCGTCCCGAACACTGACCTCTGACAGCTCTCTCCATACACTGACCTCCGACAGCTCTCTCCATACACTGACCTCTGACAGCTCGTCCCGAACACTGACCTCTGACAGCTCTCTCCATACACTGACCTCTGACAGCTCTCTCCATACACTGACCTCTGACAGCTCTCTCCATACACTGACCTCCGACAGCTCGTCCCGTACACTGACCTCCGACAGCTCGTCCCGTACACTGACCTCTGACAGCTCTCTCCATACACTGACCTCTGACAGCTCGTCCCGAACACTGACCTCTGACAGCTCGTCCCGTACACTGACCTCCGACAGCTCTCTCCATACACTGACCTCTGACATCTCGTCCCGAACACTGACCTCTGACAGCTCGTCCCGAACACTGACCTCTGACAGCTCGTCCCGTACACTGACCTCTGACAGCTCTCTCCATACACTGACCTCCGACAGCTCTCTCCATACACTGACCTCTGACAGCTCGTCCCGTACACTGACCTCTGACAGCTCTCTCCATACACTGACCTCTGACAGCTCTCTCCATACACTGACCTCCGACAGCTCGTCCCGTACACTGACCTCCGACAGCTCGTCCCGTACACTGACCTCTGACAGCTCTCTCCATACACTGACCTCTGACAGCTCTCTCCATACACTGACCTCTGACAGCTCTCTCCATACACTGACCTCTGACAGCTCGTCCCGTACACTGACCTCTGACAGCTCGACCCGTACACTGACCTCTGACAGCTCGTCCCGTACACTGACCTCTGACAGCTCTCTCCATACACTGACCTCTGACAGCTCTCTCCATACACTGACCTCTGACAGCTCTCTCCATACACTGACCTCTGACAGCTCTCTCCGTACACTGACCTCTGACAGCTCTCTCCGTACACTGACCTCTGACAGCTCGTCCCGTACACTGACCTCTGACAGCTCGTCCCGTACACTGACCTCTGACAGCTCTCTCCATACACTGACCTCTGACAGCTCTCTCCATACACTGACCTCTGACAGCTCTCTCCGTACACTGACCTCTGACAGCTCTCTCCGTACACTGACCTCTGACAGCTCGTCCCGTACACTGACCTCTGACAGCTCGTCCCGTACACTGACCTCTGACAGCTCATCCCGAACACTGACCTCTGACAGCTCTCTCCATACACTGACCTCTGACAGCTCTCTCCATACACTGACCTCTGACAGCTCGTCCCGAACACTGACCTCTGACAGCTCGTCCCGTACACTGACCTCTGACAGCTCGTCCCGTACACTGACCTCTGACAGCTCGTCCCATACACTGACCTCTGACAGCTCTCTCCGTACACTGACCGCTGACAGCTCGTCCCGTACACTGACCTCTGACAGCTCTCTCCATACACTGACCTCTGACAGCTCTCTCCATACACTGACCTCCGACAGCTCGTCCCATACACTGACCTCTGACAGCTCGTCCCATACACTGACCTCTGACAGCTCTCTCCATACACTGACCTCTGACAGCTCGTCCCGTACACTGACCTCTGACAGCTCGTCCCGAACACTGACCTCTGACAGCTCGTCCCGTACACTGACCTCTGACAGCTCGTCCCGTACACTGACCTCCGACAGCTCTCTCCATACACTGACCTCTGACAGCTCTCTCCATACACTGACCTCTGACAGCTCTCTCCGTACACTGACCTCTGACAGCTCGTCCCGTACACTGACCTCTGACAGCTCTCTCCATACACTGACCTCTGACAGCTCGTCCCGTACACTGACCTCTGACAGCTCATCCCGTACACTGACCTCCGACAGCTCGTCCCGTACACTGACCTCTGACAGCTCATCCCGTACACTGACCTCTGACAGCTCGTCCCGAACACTGACCTCTGACAGCTCGTCCCGAACACTGACCTCTGACAGCTCTCTCCATACACTGACCTCTGACAGCTCTCTCCATACACTGACCTCTGACAGCTCGTCCCGAACACTGACCTCTGACAGCTCTCTCCATACACTGACCTCTGACAGCTCTCTCCATACACTGACCTCTGACAGCTCGTCCCGTACACTGACCTCTGACAGCTCGTCCCGTACACTGACCTCTGACAGCTCGTCCCGAACACTGACCTCTGACAGCTCGTCCCGTACACTGACCTCTGACAGCTCGTCCCGAACACTGACCTCTGACAGCTCTCTCCATACGCTGACCTCTGACAGCTCTCTCCATACACTGACCTCCGACAGCTCGTCCCGTACACTGACCTCCGACAGCTCGTCCCGTACACTGACCTCCGACAGCTCGTCCCGTACACTGACCTCTGACAGCTCTCTCCATACACTGACCTCTGACAGCTCGTCCCGTACACTGACCTCCGACAGCTCGTCCCGTACACTGACCTCCGACAGCTCGTCCCGTACACTGACCTCTGACAGCTCGTCCCGTACACTGACCTCTGACAGCTAGTCCCGTACACTGACCTCTGACAGCTCGTCCCGAACACTGACCTCTGACAGCTCGTCCCGTACACTGACCTCTGACAGCTCTCTCCATACACTGACCTCTGACAGCTCGTCCCGTACACTGACCTCTGACAGCTCGTCCCGAACACTAACCTCTGACAGCTCGTCCCGAACACTAACCTCTGACAGCTCGTCCCGAACACTAACCTCTGACAGCTCGTCCCGAACACTAACCTCTGACAGCTCGTCCCGAACACTGACCTCCGACAGCTCGTCCCGAACACTGACCTCTGACAGCTCTCTCCATACACTGACCTCTGACAGCTCTCTCCATACACTGACCTCCGACAGCTCGTCCCGTACACTGACCTCCGACAGCTCGTCCCGTACACTGACCTCTGACAGCTCTCTCCATACACTGACCTCTGACAGCTCGTCCCGTACACTGACCTCTGACAGCTCGTCCCGTACACTGACCTCTGACAGCTCGTCCCGAACACTGACCTCTGACAGCTCGTCCCGTACACTGACCTCCGACAGCTCTCTCCATACACTGACCTCTGACAGCTCGTCCCGAACACTGACCTCTGACAGCTCGTCCCGAACACTGACCTCTGACAGCTCGTCCCGTACACTGACCTCTGACAGCTCTCTCCATACACTGACCTCCGACAGCTCTCTCCATACACTGACCTCTGACAGCTCGTCCCGTACACTGACCTCTGACAGCTCTCTCCATACACTGACCTCTGACAGCTCTCTCCATACACTGACCTCTGACAGCTCTCTCCATACACTGACCTCCGACAGCTCGTCCCGTACACTGACCTCCGACAGCTCGTCCCGTACACTGACCTCTGACAGCTCTCTCCATACACTGACCTCTGACAGCTCGTCCCGAACACTGACCTCTGACAGCTCGTCCCGTACACTGACCTCTGACAGCTCGTCCCGTACACTGACCTCTGACAGCTCGTCCCGAACACTGACCTCTGACAGCTCATCCCGTACACTGACCTCTGACAGCTCTCTCCATACACTGACCTCTGACAGCTCTCTCCATACACTGACCTCTGACAGCTCGTCCCGTACACTGTCCTCCGACAGCTCTCTCCATACACTGACCTCCGACAGCTCGTCCCGTACACTGACCTCTGACAGCTCTCTCCATACACTGACCTCCGACAGCTCTCTCCATACACTGACCTCTGACAGCTCGTCCCGTACACTGACCTCTGACAGCTCATCCCGTACACTGACCTCTGACAGCTCTCTCCATACACTGACCTCTGACAGCTCTCTCCATACACTGACCTCTGACAGCTCGTCCCGTACACTGTCCTCTGACAGCTCGTCCCGTACACTGTCCTCTGACAGCTCGTCCCGTACACTGACCTCTGACAGCTCTCTCCATACACTGACCTCTGACAGCTCTCTCCATACACTGACCTCTGACAGCTCTCTCCATACACTGACCTCTGACAGCTCTCTCCGTACACTGACCTCTGACAGCTCGTCCCGTACACTGACCTCTGACAGCTCGTCCCGTACACTGACCTCTGACAGCTCTCTCCATACACTGACCTCTGACAGCTCTCTCCATACACTGACCTCTGACAGCTCTCTCCGTACACTGACCTCTGACAGCTCTCTCCGTACACTGACCTCTGACAGCTCGTCCCGTACACTGACCTCTGACAGCTCGTCCCGTACACTGACCTCTGACAGCTCATCCCGAACACTGACCTCTGACAGCTCTCTCCATACACTGACCTCTGACAGCTCTCTCCATACACTGACCTCTGACAGCTCTCTCCATACACTGACCTCTGACAGCTCGTCCCGTACACTGACCTCTGACAGCTCTCTCCATACACTGACCTCTGACAGCTCTCTCCATACACTGACCTCTGACAGCTCGTCCCGTACACTGACCTCTGACAGCTCTCACCGTACACTGACCTCTGACAGCTCTCTCCATACACTGACCTCTGACAGCTCTCTCCATACACTGACCTCTGACAGCTCATCCCGTACACTGACCTCTGACAGCTCTCTCCATACACTGACCTCTGACAGCTCTCTCCATACACTGACCTCTGACAGCTCTCTCCATACACTGACCTCTGACAGCTCTCTCCATACACTGACCTCTAACAGCTCGTCCCGTACACTGACCTCTGACAGCTCATCCCGAACACTGACCTCTGACAGCTCTCTCCATACACTGACCTCTGACAGCTCGTCCCATACACTGACCTCTGACAGCTCGTCCCGTACACTGACCTCTGACAGCTCGTCCCGTACACTGACCTCTGACAGCTCGTCCCGTACACTGACCTCTGACAGCTCATCCCGAACACTGACCTCTGACAGCTCTCTCCATACACTGACCTCTGACAGCTCGTCCCATACACTGACCTCTGACAGCTCTCTCCGTACACTGACCGCTGACAGCTCTCTCCATACACTGACCTCTGACAGCTCTCTCCGTACACTGACCTCTGACAGCTCTCTCCATACACTGACCTCTGACAGCTCGTCCCGTACACTGACCTCTGACAGCTCTCTCCATACACTGACCTCTGACAGCTCGTCCCGTACACTGACCTCTGACAGCTCTCTCCATACACTGACCTCTGACAGCTCGTCCCGTACACTGACCTCTGACAGCTCTCTCCATACACCGACCTCCGACAGCTCTCTCTATACACTGACCTCTGACAGCTCTCTCCGTACACTGACCTCCGACAGCTCATCCCGTACACTGACCTCCGACAGCTCTCTCCATACACTGACCTCTGACAGCTCTCTCCATACACTGACCTCTGACAGCTCTCTCTATACACTGACCTCTGACAGCTCTCTCCATACACTGACCTCTGACAGCTCGTCCCGTACACTGACCTCTGACAGCTCTCTCCATACACTGACCTCCGACAGCTCTCTCCATACACTGACCTCCGACAGCTCGTCCCGTACACTGACCTCCGACAGCTCATCCCGTACACTGACCTCTGACAGCTCTCTCCATACACTGACCTCTGACAGCTCGTCCCGAACACTGACCTCTGACAGCTCGTCCCGTACACTGACCTCTGACAGCTCTCTCCATACACTGACCTCTGACAGCTCGTCCCGTACACTGACCTCCGACAGCTCGTCCCGTACACTGACCTCCGACAGCTCGTCCCGTACACTGACCTCTGACAGCTCGTCCCGTACACTGACCTCTGACAGCTCGTCCCGTACACTGACCTCTGACAGCTCGTCCCGAACACTGACCTCTGACAGCTCGTCCCGTACACTGACCTCTGACAGCTCGTCCCGTACACTGACCTCTGACAGCTCTCTCCATACACTGACATCTGACAGCTCGTCCCGTACACTGACCTCTGACAGCTCGTCCCGAACACTAACCTCTGACAGCTCGTCCCGAACACTGACCTCTGACAGCTCTCTCCATACACTGACCTCTGACAGCTCGTCCCGAACACTGACCTCCGACAGCTCGTCCCGAACACTGACCTCTGACAGCTCTCTCCATACACTGACCTCTGACAGCTCTCTCCATACACTGACCTCCGACAGCTCGTCCCGTACACTGACCTCCGACAGCTCGTCCCGTACACTGACCTCTGACAGCTCTCTCCATACACTGACCTCTGACAGCTCGTCCCGTACACTGACCTCTGACAGCTCGTCCCGTACACTGACCTCTGACAGCTCGTCCCGAACACTGACCTCTGACAGCTCGTCCCGTACACTGACCTCCGACAGCTCTCTCCATACACTGACCTCTGACAGCTCGTCCCGAACACTGACCTCTGACAGCTCGTCCCGAACACTGACCTCTGACAGCTCGTCCCGTACACTGACCTCTGACAGCTCTCTCCATACACTGACCTCCGACAGCTCTCTCCATACACTGACCTCCGACAGCTCTCTCCATACACTGACCTCCGACAGCTCTCTCCATACACTGACCTCTGACAGCTCGTCCCGTACACTGACCTCTGACAGCTCTCTCCATACACTGACCTCTGACAGCTCTCTCCATACACTGACCTCTGACAGCTCTCTCCATACACTGACCTCCGACAGCTCGTCCCGTACACTGACCTCCGACAGCTCGTCCCGTACACTGACCTCTGACAGCTCTCTCCATACACTGACCTCTGACAGCTCGTCCCGAACACTGACCTCTGACAGCTCGTCCCGTACACTGACCTCTGACAGCTCGTCCCGAACACTGACCTCTGACAGCTCGTCCCGTACACTGACCTCTGACAGCTCTCTCTGTACACTGACCTCTGACAGTTCGACCCGTACACTGACCTCTGACAGCTCGTCCCGTACACTGACCTCTGACAGCTCTCTCCATACACTGACCTCTGACAGCTCTCTCCATACACTGACCTCTGACAGCTCTCTCCATACACTGACCTCTGACAGCTCTCTCCGTACACTGACCTCTGACAGCTCGTCCCGTACACTGACCTCTGACAGCTCGTCCCGTACACTGACCTCTGACAGCTCTCTCCATACACTGACCTCTGACAGCTCTCTCCATACACTGACCTCTGACAGCTCTCTCCGTACACTGACCTCTGACAGCTCTCTCCGTACACTGACCTCTGACAGCTCGTCCCGTACACTGACCTCTGACAGCTCGTCCCGTACACTGACCTCTGACAGCTCATCCCGAACACTGACCTCTGACAGCTCTCTCCATACACTGACCTCTGACAGCTCGTCCCGTACACTGACCTCTGACAGCTCGTCCCGTACACTGACCTCTGACAGCTCTCTCCATACACTGACCTCTGACAGCTCGTCCCGTACACTGACCTCTGACAGCTCTCTCCATACACTGACCTCTGACAGCTCGTCCCGTACACTGACCTCTGACAGCTCTCTCCATACACTGACCTCCGACAGCTCTCTCTATACACTGACCTCTGACAGCTCTCTCCGTACACTGACCTCCGACAGCTCATCCCGTACACTGACCTCTGACAGCTCTCTCCATACACTGACCTCTGACAGCTCTCTCTATACACTGACCTCTGACAGCTCTCTCCATACACTGACCTCTGACAGCTCGTCCCGTACACTGACCTCTGACAGCTCTCTCCATACACTGACCTCTGACAGCTCTCTCCATACACTGACCTCCGACAGCTCGTCCCGTACACTGACCTCCGACAGCTCATCCCGTACACTGACCTCTGACAGCTCTCTCCATACACTGACCTCTGACAGCTCGTCCCGAACACTGACCTCTGACAGCTCGTCCCGTACACTGACCTCTGACAGCTCGTCCCGAACACTGACCTCTGACAGCTCTCTCCATACACTGACCTCTGACAGCTCGTCCCGTACACTGACCTCTGACAGCTCTCTCCATACACTGACCTCTGACAGCTCGTCCCGTACACTGACCTCTGACAGCTCGTCCCGAACACTGACCTCTGACAGCTCTCTCCATACACTGACCTCTGACAGCTCTCTCCGTACACTGACCTCTGACAGCTCTCTCCGTACACTGACCTCTGACAGCTCGTCCCGAACACTGACCTCTGACAGCTCGTCCCGTACACTGACCTCTGACAGCTCTCTCCATACGCTGACCTCTGACAGCTCGTCCCGAACACTGACCTCTGACAGCTCGTCCCGTACACTGACCTCTGACAGCTCGTCCCGAACACTGACCTCTGACAGCTCTCTCCATACACTGACCTCTGACAGCTCGTCCCGTACACTGACCTCTGACAGCTCGTCCCGAACACTGACCTCTGACAGCTCGTCCCGAACACTGACCTCTGACAGCTCTCTCCATACACTGACCTCTGACAGCTCGTCCCGAACACTGACCTCTGACAGCTCGTCCCGTACACTGACCTCTGACAGCTCGTCCCGAACACTGACCTCTGACAGCTCTCTCCATACACTGACCTCTGACAGCTCGTCCCGTACACTGACCTCTGACAGCTCTCTCCATACACTGACCTCTGACAGCTCGTCCCGTACACTGACCTCTGACAGCTCGTCCCGAACACTGACCTCTGACAGCTCTCTCCATACACTGACCTCTGACAGCTCGTCCCGTACACTGACCTCTGACAGCTCTCTCCATACACTGACCTCTGACAGCTCGTCCCGAACACTGACCTCTGACAGCTCGTCCCGTACACTGACCTCTGACAGCTATTCCCGAACACTGACCTCTGACAGCTCTCTCCATACACTGACCTCTGACAGCTCGTCCCGAACACTGACCTCTGACAGCTCTCTCCATACACTGACCTCTGACAGCTCGTCCCGTACACTGACCTCTGACAGCTCGTCCCGTACACTGACCTCTGACAGCTCGTCCCGAACACTGACCTCTGACAGCTCGTCCCGTACACTGACCTCTGACAGCTCTCTCCGTACACTGACCTCTGACAGCTCGTCCCGTACACTGACCTCTGACAGCTCTCTCCATACACTGACCTCTGACAGCTCTCTCCATACACTGACCTCTGACAGCTCGTCCCGTACACTGACCTCTGACAGCTCGTCCCGAACACTGACCTCTGACAGCTCGTCCCGTACACTGACCTCTGACAGCTCTCTCCATACACTGACCTCCGACAGCTCTCTCCATACACTGACCTCTGACAGCTCGTCCCGTACACTGACCTCTGACAGCTCTCTCCATACACTGACCTCTGACAGCTCTCTCCATACACTGACCTCTGACAGCTCTCTCCATACACTGACCTCCGACAGCTCGTCCCGTACACTGACCTCCGACAGCTCGTCCCGTACACTGACCTCTGACAGCTCTCTCCATACACTGACCTCTGACAGCTCGTCCCGAACACTGACCTCTGACAGCTCGTCCCGTACACTGACCTCTGACAGCTCGTCCCGAACACTGACCTCTGACAGCTCGTCCCGTACACTGACCTCTGACAGCTCTCTCTGTACACTGACCTCTGACAGTTCGACCCGTACACTGACCTCTGACAGCTCGTCCCGTACACTGACCTCTGACAGCTCTCTCCATACACTGACCTCTGACAGCTCTCTCCATACACTGACCTCTGACAGCTCTCTCCATACACTGACCTCTGACAGCTCTCTCCGTACACTGACCTCTGACAGCTCGTCCCGTACACTGACCTCTGACAGCTCGTCCCGTACACTGACCTCTGACAGCTCTCTCCATACACTGACCTCTGACAGCTCTCTCCATACACTGACCTCTGACAGCTCTCTCCGTACACTGACCTCTGACAGCTCTCTCCGTACACTGACCTCTGACAGCTCGTCCCGTACACTGACCTCTGACAGCTCGTCCCGTACACTGACCTCTGACAGCTCATCCCGAACACTGACCTCTGACAGCTCTCTCCATACACTGACCTCTGACAGCTCGTCCCGTACACTGACCTCTGACAGCTCGTCCCGTACACTGACCTCTGACAGCTCTCTCCATACACTGACCTCTGACAGCTCGTCCCGTACACTGACCTCTGACAGCTCTCTCCATACACTGACCTCTGACAGCTCGTCCCGTACACTGACCTCTGACAGCTCTCTCCATACACTGACCTCCGACAGCTCTCTCTATACACTGACCTCTGACAGCTCTCTCCGTACACTGACCTCCGACAGCTCATCCCGTACACTGACCTCTGACAGCTCTCTCCATACACTGACCTCTGACAGCTCTCTCTATACACTGACCTCTGACAGCTCTCTCCATACACTGACCTCTGACAGCTCGTCCCGTACACTGACCTCTGACAGCTCTCTCCATACACTGACCTCTGACAGCTCTCTCCATACACTGACCTCCGACAGCTCGTCCCGTACACTGACCTCCGACAGCTCATCCCGTACACTGACCTCTGACAGCTCTCTCCATACACTGACCTCTGACAGCTCGTCCCGAACACTGACCTCTGACAGCTCGTCCCGTACACTGACCTCTGACAGCTCGTCCCGAACACTGACCTCTGACAGCTCTCTCCATACACTGACCTCTGACAGCTCGTCCCGTACACTGACCTCTGACAGCTCTCTCCATACACTGACCTCTGACAGCTCGTCCCGTACACTGACCTCTGACAGCTCGTCCCGAACACTGACCTCTGACAGCTCTCTCCATACACTGACCTCTGACAGCTCGTCCCGTACACTGACCTCTGACAGCTCTCTCCATACACTGACCTCTGACAGCTCGTCCCGAACACTGACCTCTGACAGCTCGTCCCGTACACTGACCGCTGACAGCTCGTCCCGTACACTGACCTCTGACAGCTCTCTCCGTACACTGACCTCTGACAGCTCGTCCCGAACACTGACCTCTGACAGCTCGTCCCGTACACTGACCTCTGACAGCTCTCTCCATACGCTGACCTCTGACAGCTCGTCCCGAACACTGACCTCTGACAGCTCGTCCCGTACACTGACCTCTGACAGCTCGTCCCGAACACTGACCTCTGACAGCTCTCTCCATACACTGACCTCTGACAGCTCGTCCCGTACACTGACCTCTGACAGCTCGTCCCGAACACTGACCTCTGACAGCTCGTCCCGAACACTGACCTCTGACAGCTCTCTCCATACACTGACCTCTGACAGCTCGTCCCGAACACTGACCTCTGACAGCTCGTCCCGTACACTGACCTCTGACAGCTCGTCCCGAACACTGACCTCTGACAGCTCTCTCCATACACTGACCTCTGACAGCTCGTCCCGTACACTGACCTCTGACAGCTCTCTCCATACACTGACCTCTGACAGCTCGTCCCGTACACTGACCTCTGACAGCTCGTCCCGAACACTGACCTCTGACAGCTCTCTCCATACACTGACCTCTGACAGCTCGTCCCGTACACTGACCTCTGACAGCTCTCTCCATACACTGACCTCTGACAGCTCGTCCCGAACACTGACCTCTGACAGCTCGTCCCGTACACTGACCTCTGACAGCTATTCCCGAACACTGACCTCTGACAGCTCTCTCCATACACTGACCTCTGACAGCTCGTCCCGAACACTGACCTCTGACAGCTCTCTCCATACACTGACCTCTGACAGCTCGTCCCGTACACTGACCTCTGACAGCTCGTCCCGTACACTGACCTCTGACAGCTCGTCCCGAACACTGACCTCTGACAGCTCGTCCCGTACACTGACCTCTGACAGCTCTCTCCGTACACTGACCTCTGACAGCTCGTCCCGTACACTGACCTCTGACAGCTCTCTCCATACACTGACCTCTGACAGCTCTCTCCATACACTGACCTCTGACAGCTCGTCCCGTACACTGACCTCTGACAGCTCGTCCCGTACACTGACCTCTGACAACTCGTCCCGTACACTGACCTCTGACAGCTCGTCCCGTACACTGACCTCCGACAGCTCTCTCCATACACTGACCTCCGACAGCTCGTCCCATACACTGACCTCCGACAGCTCGTCCCGTACACTGACCTCCGACAGCTCGTCCCGAACACTGACCTCTGACAGCTCTCTCCATACACTGACCTCTGACAGCTCGTCCCGTACACTGACCTCCGACAGCTCGTCCCGTACACTGACCTCTGACAGCTCTCTCCATACACTGACCTCCGACAGCTCGTCCCGTACACTGACCTCCGACAGCTCGTCAAGTACACTGACCTCTGACAGCTCTCTCCGTACACTGACCTCTGACAGCTCTCACCGTACACTGACCTCTGACAGCTCTCTCCATACACTGACCTCTGACAGCTCTCTCCATACACTGACCTCTGACAGCTCGTCCCGTACACTGACCTCTGACAGCTCGTCCCGTACACTGACCTCTGACAGCTCGTCCCGTACACTGACCTCCGACAGCTCGTCCCTAACACTGACCTCCGACAGCTCGTCCCGTACACTGACCTCTGACAGCTCGTCCCGTACACTGACCTCTGACAGCTCGTCCCGTACACTGACCTCTGACAGCTCTCTCCATACAGTGACCTCTGACAGCTCTCTCCATACACTGACCTCTGACAGCTCTCTCCATACACTGACCTCTGACAGCTCTCTCCATACACTGACCTCTGACAGCTCGTCCCGTACACTGACCTCTGACAGCTCTCTCCATACACTGACCTCTGACAGCTCGTCCCGTACACTGACCTCTGACAGCTCTCTCCGTACACTGACCTCTGACAGCTCTCTCCGTACACTGACCTCTGACAGCTCTCTCCATACACTGACCTCTGACAGCTCTCTCCATACACTGACCTCTGACAGCTCTCTCCATACACTGACCTCTGACAGCTCGTCCTGTACACTGACCTCTGACAGCTCGTCCCGAACACTGACCTCTGACAGCTCGTCCCGTACACTGACCTCTGACAGCTCGTCCCGTACACTGACCTCTGACAGCTCGTCCCGAACACTGACCTCTGACAGCTCTCTCCATACACTGACCTCTGACAGCTCGTCCCGTACAGTGACCTCTGACAGCTCGTCCCGTACACTGACCTCTGACAGCTCGTCCCGTACACTGACCTCTGACAGCTCGTCCTGAACACTGACCTCTGACAGCTCTCTCCATACACTGACCTCCGACAGCTCGTCCCGTACACTGACCTCTGACAGCTCGTCCCGAACACTGACCTCTGACAGCTCTCTCCATACACTGACCTCTGACAGCTCGTCCCGTACAGTGACCTCTGACAGCTCGTCCCGTACACTGACCTCTGACAGCTCGTCCCGTACACTGACCTCTGACAGCTCTCTCCATACACTGACCTCTGACAGCTCGTCCCGAACACTGACCTCTGACAGCTCGTCCCGTACACTGACCTCTGACAGCTCGTCCCGTACACTGACCTCTGACAGCTCGTCCCGAACACTGACCTCTGACAGCTCTCTCCATACACTGACCTCTGACAGCTCTCTCCATACACTGACCTCCGACAGCTCGTCCCGTACACTGACCTCTGACAGCTCGTCCCGAACACTGACCTCTGACAGCTCTCTCCATACACTGACCTCTGACAGCTCGTCCCGTACAGTGACCTCTGACAGCTCGTCCCGTACACTGACCTCTGACAGCTCGTCCCGTACACTGACCTCTGACAGCTCTCTCCATACACTGACCTCTGACAGCTCGTCCCGAACACTGACCTCTGACAGCTCGTCCCGTACACTGACCTCTGACAGCTCGTCCCGTACACTGACCTCCGACAGCTCGTCAAGTACACTGACCTCTGACAGCTCTCTCCATACACTGACCTCTGACAGCTCGTCCCGTACACTGACCTCTGACAGCTCGTCCCGTACACTGACCTCTGACAGCTCTCTCCATACACTGACCTCTGACAGCTCTCTCCATACACTGACCTCTGACAGCTCTCTCCATACACTGACCTCTGACAGCTCGTCCCGTACACTGACCTCTGACAGCTCTCTCCATACACTGACCTCTGACAGCTCGTCCCGTACACTGACCTCCGACAGCTCTCTCCATACACTGACCTCTGACAGCTCGTCCCGTACACTGACCTCTGACAGCTCGTCCCGTACACTGACCTCTGACAGCTCTCTCCATACACTGACCTCTGACAGCTCTCTCCATACACTGACCTCTGACAGCTCTCTCCATACACTGACCTCTGACAGCTCATCCCGTACACTGACCTCTGACAGCTCTCTCCATACACTGACCTCTGACAGCTCATCCCGTACACTGACCTCTGACAGCTCTCTCCATACACTGACCTCTGACAGCTCTCTCCGTACACTGACCTCTGACAGCTCTCTCCATACACTGACCTCTGACAGCTCTCTCCATACACTGACCTCTGACAGCTCGTCCCGAACACTGACCTCTGACAGCTCTCTCCATACACTGACCTCCGACAGCTCGTCCCGTACACTGTCCTCTGACAGCTCTCTCCATACACTGACCTCTGACAGCTCTCTCCATACACTGACCTCTGACAGCTCGTCCCGTACACTGACCTCTGACAGCTCTCCCCGTACACTGACCTCTGACAGCTCTCTCCATACACTGACCTCTGACAGCTCGTCCCGTACACTGACCTCTGACAGCTCTCTCCATACACTGACCTCTGACAGCTCGTCCCGTACACTGTCCTCTGACAGCTCTCTCCATACACTGACCTCTGACAGCTCGTCCCGTACACTGACCTCTGACAGCTCTCCCCGTACACTGACCTCTGACAGCTCTCTCCATACACTGACCTCTGACAGCTCGTCCCGTACACTGACCTCTGACAGCTCTCTCCATACACTGACCTCTGACAGCTCGTCCCGTACACTGACCTCTGACAGCTCTCTCCATACACTGACCTCTGACAGCTCGTCCCGTACACTGACCTCTGACAGCTCGTCCCGTACACTGACCTCTGACAGCTCGTCCCGAACACTGACCTCCGACAGCTCTCTCCATACACTGACCTCTGACAGCTCGTCCCGAACACTGACCTCTGACAGCTCGTCCCGTACACTGACCTCTGACAGCTCTCTCCATACACTGACCTCTGACAGCTCTCTCCATACACTGACCTCTGACAGCTCTCTCCATACACTGACCTCTGACAGCTCTCTCCATACACTGACCTCCGACAGCTCTCGCCATACACTGACCTCCGACAGCTCTCTCCATACACTGACTTCTGACAGCTCGTCCCGTACACTGACCTCTGACAGCTCGTCCCGTACACTGACCTCTGACAGCTCTCCCCGTACACTGACCTCTGACAGCTCTCTCCATACACTGACCTCTGACAGCTCGTCCCGTACACTGACCTCTGACAGCTCGTCCCGTACACTGACCTCTGACAGCTCTCTCCATACACTGACCTCTGACAGCTCTCTCCATACACTGACCTCTGACAGCTCGTCCCGTACACTGACCTCTGACAGCTCTCTCCATACACTGACCTCTGACAGCTCGTCCCGTACACTGACCTCTGACAGCTCGTCCCGTACACTGTCCTCTGACAGCTCGTCCCGTACACTGACCTCTGACAGCTCTCTCCATACACTGACCTCCGACAGCTCGTCCCGTACACTGACCTCTGACAGCTCTCTCCATACACTGACCTCCGACAGCTCGTCCCGTACACTGACCTCTGACAGCTCTCTCCGTACACTGACCTCTGACAGCTCGTCCCGTACACTGACCTCTGACAGCTCGTCCCGTACACTGACCTCTGACAGCTCGTCCCGAACACTGACCTCTGACAGCTCGTCCCGTACACTGACCTCTGACAGCTCGTCCCGAACACTGACCTCTGACAGCTCGTCCCGTACACTGACCTCTGACAGCTCTCTCCATACACTGACCTCTGACAGCTCGTCCCGTACACTGACCTCTGACAGCTCTCTCCATACACTGACCTCTGACAGCTCTCTCCATACACTGACCTCTGACAGCTCGTCCCGTACACTGACCTCTGACAGCTCTCTCCATACACTGACCTCTGACAGCTCGTCCCGTACACTGACCTCTGACAGCTCGTCCCGTACACTGTCCTCTGACAGCTCGTCCCGTACACTGACCTCTGACAGCTCTCTCCATACACTGACCTCTGACAGCTCGTCCCGAACACTGACCTCTGACAGCTCTCTCCATACACTGACCTCCGACAGCTCTCTCGATACACTGACCTCTGACAGCTCTCTCCATACACTGACCTCTGACAGCTCGTCCCGTACACTGACCTCTGACAGCTCTCTCCATACAGTGACCTCCGACAGCTCGTCCCATACACTGACCTCCGACAGCTCGTCCCGTACACTGACCTCCGACAACTCGTCCCGTACACTGACCTCCGATAGCTCGTCCCGTACACTGACCTCTGACAGCTCGTCCCGTACACTGACCTCTGACAGCTCTCTCCATACAGTGACCTCCGACAGCTCGTCCCGTACACTGACCTCCGACAGCTCGTCCCGAACACTGACCTCTGACAGCTCTCTCCATACACTGACCTCTGACAGCTCTCTCCATACACTGACCTCCGACAGCTCGTCCCGTACACTGACCTCTGACAGCTCTCTCCATACACTGACCTCTGACAGCTCTCTCCATACACTGACCTCCGACAGCTCGTCCCGTACACTGACCTCTGACAGCTCTCTCCATACACTGACCTCCGACAGCTCGTCCCGTACACTGACCTCTGACAGCTCTCTCCGTACACTGACCTCTGACAGCTCGTCCCGTACACTGACCTCTGACAGCTCGTCCCGTACACTGACCTCTGACAGCTCGTCCCGAACACTGACCTCTGACAGCTCGTCCCGTACACTGACCTCTGACAGCTCGTCCCGAACACTGACCTCTGACAGCTCGTCCCGTACACTGACCTCTGACAGCTCGTCCCGTACACTGACCTCTGACAGCTCTCTCCATACACTGACCTCTGACAGCTCTCTCCATACACTGACCTCCGACAGCTCTCTCCGTACACTGACCTCCGACAGCTCTCTCCGTACACTGACCTCTGACAGCTCTCTCCGTACACTGACCTCTGACAGCTCGTCCCGTACACTGACCTCTGACAGCTCTCTCCATACACTGACCTCTGACAGCTCGTCCCGTACACTGACCTCCGACAGCTCGTCCCGAACACTGACCTCTGACAGCTCTCTCCATACACTGACCTCTGACAGCTCTCTCCATACACTGACCTCCGACAGCTCTCTCCGTACACTGACCTCTGACAGCTCTCTCCATACACTGACCTCTGACAGCTCTCTCCATACACTGACCTCTGACAGCTCTCTCCATACACTGACCTCTGACAGCTCGTCCCGTACACTGACCTCTGACAGCTCTCTCCATACACTGACCTCTGACAGCTCGTCCCGTACACTGACCTCCGACAGCTCGTCCCGAACACTGACCTCTGACAGCTCTCTCCATACACTGACCTCTGACAGCTCTCTCCATACACTGACCTCTGACAGCTCTCTCCGTACACTGACCTCTGACAGCTCTCTCCATACACTGACCTCTGACAGCTCTCTCCATACACTGACCTCTGACAGCTCGTCCCATACACTGACCTCTGACAGCTCGTCCCATACACTGACCTCTGACAGCTCTCTCCATACACTGACCTCTGACAACTCATCCCGTACACTGTCCTCTGACAGCTCGTCCCGTACACTGTCCTCTGACAGCTCTCTCCATACACTGACCTCTGACAGCTCTCTCCATACACTGACCTCTGACAGCTCGTCCCGTACACTGACCTCTGACAGCTCTCTCCATACACTGACCTCCGACAGCTCGTCCCGTACACTGACCTCTGACAGCTCGTCCCGTACACTGACCTCTGACAGCTCTCTCCATACACTGACCTCTGACAGCTCTCTCCGTACACTGACCTCCGACAGCTCTCTCCATACACTGACCTCTGACAGCTCGTCCCGTACACTGACCTCTGACAGCTCTCTCCATACACTGACCTCTGACAGCTCTCTCCGTACACTGACCTCTGACAGCTCGTCCCGTACACTGACCTCTGACAGCTCGTCCCATACACTGACCTCTGACAGCTCTCTCCATACACTGACCTCTGACAGCTCGTCCCGTACACTGACCTCTGACAGCTCGTCCCGAACACTGACCTCTGACAGCTCGTCCCGTACACTGACCTCTGACAGCTCTCTCCGTACACTGACCTCTGACAGCTCGTCCCGTACACTGACCTCTGACAGCTCTCTCCATACACTGACCTCTGACAGCTCGTCCCGAACACTGACCTCCGACAGCTCGTCCCGTACACTGACCTCTGACAGCTCTCTCCATACACTGACCTCTGACAGCTCTCTCCATACACTGACCTCTGACAGCTCTCTCCATACACTGACCTCTGACAGCTCTCTCCATACACTGACCTCTGACAGCTCGTCCCGTACACTGACCTCTGACAGCTCTCTCCATACACTGACCTCTGACAGCTCTCTCCATACACTGACCTCTGACAGCTCGTCCCATACACTGACCTCTGACAGCTCTCTCCATACACTGACCTCTGACAGCTCGTCCCGTACACTGACCTCTGACAGCTCTCTCCATACACTGACCTCTGACAGCTCTCTCCATACACTGACCTCCGACAGCTCTCTCCATACACTGACCTCTGACAGCTCGTCCTGTACACTGACCTCTGACAGCTCTCTCCATACACTGACCTCTGACAGCTCGTCCCGTACACTGACCTCTGACAGCTCTCTCCGTACACTGACCTCTGACAGCTCTCTCCATACACTGACCTCTGACAGCTCGTCCTGTACACTGACCTCTGACAGCTCTCTCCATACACTGACCTCTGACAGCTCTCTCCATACACTGACCTCCGACAGCTCTCTCCATACACTGACCTCTGACAGCTCTCTCCATACACTGACCTCTGACAGCTCGTCCCGTACACTGACCTCTGACAGCTCTCTCCATACACTGACCTCTGACAGCTCGTCCCGTACACTGTCCTCTGACAGCTCTCTCCATACACTGACCTCCGACAGCTCGTCCTGTACACTGACCTCCGACAGCTCTCTCCATACACTGACCTCTGACAGCTCGTCCCGTACACTGACCTCTGACAGCTCTCTCCATACACTGACCTCTGACAGCTCGTCCCGTACACTGACCTCTGACAGCTCGTCCCGTACACTGACCTCTGACAGCTCGTCCCATACACTGACCTCTGACAGCTCTCTCCATACACTGACCTCTGACAGCTCGTCCCGAACACTGACCTCTGACAGCTCGTCCCGTACACTGACCTCTGACAGCTCTCTCCATACACTGACCTCCGACAGCTCTCTCCATACACTGACCTCTGACAGCTCGTCCCGAACACTGACCTCTGACAGCTCGTCCCGAACACTGACCTCCGACAGCTCTCTCCATAAACTGACCTCTGACAGCTCTCTCCATACACTGACCTCTGACATCTCTCTCCATACACTGACCTCCGACAGCTCTCTCCATACACTGACCTCCGACAGCTCTCTCCATACACTGACCTCTGACAGCTCTCTCCATACACTGACCTCTGACAGCTCTCTCCATACACTGACCTCCGACCGCTCTCTCCATACACTGACCTCCGACAGCTCTCTCCATACACTGACCTCTGACAGCTCGTCCCGTACACTGACCTCTGACAGCTCTCTCCATACACTGACCTCTGACAGCTCTCTCCATACACTGACCTCTGACAGCTCGTCCCGTACACTGACCTCTGACAGCTCGTCCCGTACACTGACCTCCGACAGCTCTCTCCATACACTGACCTCCGACAGCTCTCTCCATACACTGACCTCTGACAGCTCTCTCCATACACTGACCTCTGACAGCTCGTCCCGAACACTGACCTCTGACAGCTCGTCCCGTACACTGACCTCTGACAGCTCTCTCCATACACTGACCTCTGACAGCTCTCTCCATACACTGACCTCTGACAGCTCTCTCCATACACTGACCTCCGACAGCTCTCTCCGTACACTGACCTCCGACAGCTCGTCCCGTACACTGACCTCTGACAGCTCTCTCCATACACTGACCTCCGACAGCTCGTCCCGAACACTGACCTCTGACAGCTCTCTCCATACACTGACCTCTGACAGCTCGTCCCGTACACTGACCTCTGACAGCTCTCTCCATACACTGACCTCTGACAGCTCTCTCCATACACTGACCTCTGACAGCTCGTCCCGTACACTGACCTCTGACAGCTCTCTCCATACACTGACCTCCGACAGCTCGTCCCGTACACTGACCTCTGACAGCTCTCTCCATACACTGACCTCTGACAGCTCGTCCCGTACACTGACCTCCGACAGCTCGTCCCGAACACTGACCTCTGACAGCTCTCTCCATACACTGACCTCTGACAGCTCTCTCCATACACTGACCTCTGACAGCTCTCTCCATACACTGACCTCTGACAGCTATCGCCATACACTGACCTCTGACAGCTCTCTCCATACACTGACCTCTGACAGCTCGTCCCGTACACTGACCTCTGACAGCTCTCTCCATACACTGACCTCTGACAGCTCGTCCCGTACACTGACCTCTGACAGCTCTCTCCATACACTGACCTCTGACAGCTCTCTCCATACACTGACCTCTGACAGCTCGTCCCGTACACTGACCTCTGACAGCTCTCTCCATACACTGACCTCTGACAACTCGTCCCGTACACTGACCTCTGACAGCTCTCTCCATACACTGACCTCTGACAGCTCTCTCCGTACACTGACCTCTGACAGCTCTCTCCATACACTGACCTCTGACAGCTCTCTCCATACACTGACCTCCGACAGCTCTCTCCATACACTGTCCTCTGACAGCTCTCTCCATACACTGACCTCTGACAGCTCTCTCCATACACTGACCTCCGACAGCTCTCTCCATACACTGACCTCCGACAGCTCTCTCCATACACTGTCCTCCGACAGCTCGTCCCGTACACTGACCTCTGACAGCTCGTCCCGAACACTGACCTCTGACAGCTCGTCCCGAACACTGACCTCTGACAGCTCTCTCCATACACTGACCTCTGACAGCTCGTCCCGAACACTGACCTCTGACAGCTCTCTCCATACACTGACCTCTGACAGCTCTCTCCATACACTGACCTCTGACAGCTCGTCCCGAACACTGACCTCTGACAGCTCTCTCCATACACTGACCTCTGACAGCTCTCTCCATACACTGACCTCTGACAGCTCGTCCCGAACACTGACCTCTGACAGCTCGTCCCGTACACTGACCTCTGACAGCTCGTCCTGTACACTGACCTCTGACAGCTCTCTCCATACACTGACCTCTGACAGCTCGTCCCGAACACTGACCTCTGACAGCTCGTCCCGTACACTGACCTCTGACAGCTCGTCCTGTACACTGACCTCTGACAGCTCGTCCTGTACACTGACCTCTGTCAGCTCGTCCCGAACACTGACCTCTGACAGCTCTCTCCATACACTGACCTCTGACAGCTCTCTCCATACACTGACCTCCGACAGCTCGTCCCGTACACTGACCTCTGACAGCTCGTCCCGTACACTGACCTCTGACAGCTCGTCCCGTACACTGACCTCTGACAGCTCGTCCCGAACACTGACCTCTGACAGCTCTCTCCATACACTGACCTCTGACAGCTCTCTCCATGCACTGACCTCTGACAACTCATCCTGAACACTGACCTCTGACAGCTCGTCCCGTACACTGACCTCTGACAGCTCTCTCCATACACTGACCTCTGACAGCTCGTCCCGAACACTGACCTCCGACAGCTCTCTCCATACACTGACCTCTGACAGCTCTCTCCATACACTGACCTCTGACAGCTCTCTCCATACACTGACCTCTGACAGCTCGTCCCGTACACTGACCTCTGACAGCTCGTCCCGTACACTGACCTCTGACAGCTCGTCCCGTACACTGACCTCTGACAGCTCTCTCCATACACTGACCTCTGACAGCTCTCTCCATACACTGACCTCTGACAGCTCGTCCCGTACACTGACCTCTGACAGCTCGTCCCGTACACTGACCTCTGACAGCTCGTCCCGTACACTGACCAGGGGAAGTCATTGAGGCAGGTACATTTACACTGAAAAGTTGCCCCTCAGGTTCCTATTAAATCTCTCCTCTCACTTTAAACCTATGCCCTCTGGTTCCAATCGCTACCTCATCCCCAAATCAGATCATTCCCTATTCCCATGGACCCAAGCTCTCACCTCATATTCAAAACCCTCCTAAACACCAACCAGCTCAGCCTGGTGTAATAAGGTGTGAGACATCTCCCTCTGTTAAAATGAAGGGCTGAATAAATGTAACGGTGGAGAGGGACCTTCACCTGAACATCGTGAGTGCTTTCCATGCCCTGGGATGTTCTCAAGAGCAGACGGTGGAGATGGTGGTGGGGGGGTGGGGGTGGGGGCAATGCTAAAGTTTTGTGGTTTGTACTCATTCATTCTCTCTCTCCATCTCTCTCTCTCTATTCCCCATCTCTCTCCCTTCTCTCTCTCCCCTATCTCCCTCTCCCATCTCTCTCTCTCGCTGTATTTCTCTCTCTCCCCATCTTTATTTCTCGCTCGCCCATCGCTCTCACCCCCTCTCTCCTCTATCTCTCTTTTCCCCATCTCTCTCCCCTCTCTTTCTCTCTCTCCCCTATCACTTTCTCCCTCATCTCCTCTCCCATCTCTCTCACTGTATTTCTCTCTCCCCCTCTCTCTCTCTCCCCGATCACTTTCTCCCTCATCTCCTCTCCCATCTCTCTCTCGCTGTATTTCTCTCTCCCCATCCCTCTCTCTTATTTTCTCTCCCCAGCTGAAATCTCGCCACCCCGTCTCATGCTGCTATCCGTGACTGACCTGCACGCCAGTACGATATCTCCCTGTCACCTCCCCGCTGGACTCTTGCTTCCCCTGGGGGAGAGGTGGATTGCTTGGTGGAATCACAGCTGAGTGGGACGAGTCCCCTCTCTCGCAACCCCGCGTTTAGCAGAGAGAGTGATGAATTTCATATCACACCATCCTTTTTTGTACCCTGAAAGGCAATATTTGTCGTAAAGGCATGTTTACAGTGATACCTATCATTCAAATCTGTTTACAGTGGAAGTGTATTTTTAAATTGTGATAATCCAGTGATAATTTTCTGACTTGCCTGAGATGCATGTTTTTAATCTATAATGCTAGGTGCAAAAATTAACTCTAGCCTTTGCAATTAAAGCATTGACTTGGGAAGGGGGAATTAATGATTTCTAGAGTTCAGTCGTAGAGAATACACGGGATGAAAGATCTATCATCTCAATAAGGCAGCATCAGTTAGTAACACTGAGGGATTCAACCAACGTTTCCTGGGATTGGATCTTCTCCCGGTCCCTTCCTTCACACCTCAGCCGCGACTGAAACGGTTGAAAGTGCTTTCTTTTTCGAGATCAGTCCAAGGTCTCAGGAGGGAAACGGGAACTGGTTTCCAGTTTTTTTAAAGGAGGGCTCTCTTGTAATCCCCACGAGACCTCACTTTTACTTGGAGAGCAATGATTTTCAACGCAGTTTGTACGTTTGCAAATTGTAGATCTTCCAAATGAGCTTCCTCTGATGGTTCTGACATCAGTTTGACATGCCTCTCCCCCCACCCCAAAGAAACAGGGCTGAGTATCCCCTCTTCCCCTCTCCAGGGGATGTCCAGTCTAGAGCAAAGTTTCAGTCTCCTCACAGTTTGATCCTGCTGTGGGCCCTGAATGTATTGGGAATCAAGTGTTACCAATTTAAATTGGTGTCAGTTCAGTGTTTTTGGAGAACAGGCAAGGAACTAAGACCTGGTTTAACTAGGACGCACCATCCAAAGGCAACTAGGCTTCAGCAGCCCTGGCAAATTGGCCTCTTTCAGTGAATCGGAGTTTCTATTCCACTCCAGAACACACCCATCCCCGCATGGCCAATGGACTTCCCTACTAACTCTCACCCTCACCCTCCCCCTCCCTCCGTTGGTTGCTCAAAGTCAGAGGACAAGAGGAAGACACACCAACTCTTTGACTCTGTTTCCCAGGGCCCTACTGCCTTTTGGTAAATTGCCACATGTGCCAAGGTACAGTGGACAACTTTGTTTTGCATGTCATCTGTACAGATCGTTTCGTTGCATCAGTACATTCAGGTAAAACAGTTACAGAACGCAGAGTAAAGTGCTACAGGTACAGAGAGAGTGCAGTACAGGCAGACAATACCAGTATCTCTTCTGAGGGTTCCTGTTGTATCTGCTCCCAATATCTTTTCTGGTATGTACAAATGTTCTTCCCCACTCCCCTAGGGAGAGGGCCCAAGTTCTGTAGCCCTTAGCAACCAGACCCTTGACCATTAGCAACCACCCATGGCTCTTAGCAACCAGTCTCATGGCCTTCACCAACCAGTCACACAATCCTTAGAACCATCTCATGATCAGTCTCAGATCCCTTAGCAACCAGACCCTTGACCAATAGCAACCATCCCAAGGCCCTTAGCAACTTGTCCCTTGACCCTTAGCTACAATCCCATGCCCTTAGCAGTTAGTTACTAACCAACATCTTGACCTTTAGCATCCATTCCATAGCCACAAGTAACCAGTCCCCTGACCATTATCAACCACTAAATGATCCTAAGCAATCAATCTCGTATCCCTTAGCAACCAGACCCTTGACCAATAGCAAACATCCCATGGCCCTTAGCAACCAGTTCCTTAACCCTTAGCTACAATCCCAAAGTGCTAAACAAACAATCCTGTTGAAACCAGTCTGTCCCACTACCCCAAACAGTCAACTTCTTGTCCTGCACACTGCCTGGGGATAACATCCCCCACCCCCGGGTGATCAACGAATGTAACTGTAAAGATTCAAAGTCTTCTTGTTCCCTTCTTCTGTTGAGCTGTGAGGCCATTTTGCCCTTAAGCCTGTGGTAGAGGAACACGAGGAGGGCATTTTGTTACACAAGAGCCTTGCCTCCCATTCAGTCAGGAATGCCGTGCTTTGGTGAGGGAGGGGGTACAGATGGGTTATTTGCTGTTCTTTTTTTTAACCACTTTAGGAGAAACATTCCCACCTCATCATCTTCTGCTTGCTTCTGCCCAGGAAAAAGACAGCTCACGCACTATTTTTTAGCGCTTGTGTTAGCTCAGCAGGCCTATGCATTGGGCTCCGTGCACTGCAGACAGCTGCTTTTGTACCTCTGTATTGTATCGTAAATCAAATCAATGCCTCGACATTTTCGTAAGTGACTTCAATGTAAACTCTTGTGACACTGAAGAAATTAATTGCACAAAGCTTGCATCTTTGAAATATGGTACGACTCAAACGTAAGGTGATTGTGGATACGTTGATTGGTGTCTCGCGAATAAAGAGATTTTATCACTTTGTCTTGAACAGTGTCTCAATGTTTTTCTTTATTAAATTAAAGGGATTAGATGCAGATTTAATGCTCTGCCTGTTCCTGAATCAGGAAAGATGACGTTCAAAGTACTTTTAGAATCAGAATCAGGTTTAATATCACCAGGATACATCGTAAAATTTGCGGTTTTAGCAGCAAAACTATCTTGCAATATTAAAAACCGTAAATTACAGTAAATATATATATATATAATTGTTAAATTAATTAAGTAGTGCAAAAAATATTGAGGTAGTATTCATGGATTCATTGTCCATTCAGAAATCTGATAGCAGAGGAGAAGAAGCTGTTTCTGAATCATTGAGTGTGTGTCTTCAGGCTCCTGTCCCTCCTCCCCGATGGTAGCACTGAGAACAGGGCATGGCCTGGGTGATGGGGTCCGTAATGATGGATGCCACCTTTTTGAAGCATTGCTCATTAAAGATTATCAAAGTATGTATGAATACACTACGCAACCCTGAGATTCATTCTCTTACAAGCAGCTACAAAGCAAAGAATCACAAAATAACCCATTTAAAAAAGACCTACACAACAAAGGCATCAAGCACCCAGTGAGAGAAAAAGAGCAAAACAAGCAAACAATAAAGCAGTAATGAATAACACAAAGAATGTAAACTGCATTGCCCCCCAAAAGTGAATCTGCAGCCATGGAGACAGTTCAGTGCTGAGGTGAGTGTCAATGGCTGCAGGCCACAGTCACACGGACAGTTCAGTGCTGAGGTGAGTGTGAATGGCTGTAGGCCACAGTCACAGAGACAGTTCAGTGCTGAGGTGAGTGTCAATGGCTGCAGATCACAGTCACACAGACAGTTCAGTGCTGAGGTGAGTGTCAATGGCTGCAGGCCACAGTCACACAGACAGTTCAGTGCTGAGGTGAGTGTCAGAGGCTGCAGGCCACAGTCACAGACAGTTCAGTGCTGAGGTGAGTGTCAATGGCTGCAGGCCACAGTCACACGGACAGTTCAGTGCTGAGGTGAGTGTCAATGGCTGCAGATCACAGTCACACAGACAGTTCAGTGCTGAGGTGAGTGTCAATGGCTGCAGACCACAGTCACGGAGACAGTTCAGTGCTGAGGTGAGTGTCAATAGCTGCAGGCCACAGTCACACAGACAGTTCAGTGCTGAGGTGAGTGTCAATGGCTGCAGGCCACAGTCACAGACAGTTCAGTGCTGAGGTGAGTGTCAATAGCTGCAGGCCACAGTCACACAGACAGTTCAGTGCTGAGGTGAGTGTCAATGGCTGCAGGCCACAGTCACGGAGACAGTTCAGTGCTGAGGTGAGTGTCAATGGCTGCAGGCCACAGTCACACAGACAATTCAGTGCTGAGGTGAGTGTCAATGGCTGCAGGCCACAGTCACAGACAGTTCAGTGCTGAGGTGAGTGTCAATGGCTGCAGGCCACAGTCACACAGACAGTTCAGTGCTTGAGGTGAGTGTCAATGGCTGCAGGCCACAGTCACGGAGACAGTTCAGTGCTGAGGTGAGTGTCAATGGCTGCAGGCCACAGTCACGGAGACAGTTCAGTGCTGAGGTGAGTGTCAATGGCTGCAGGCCACAGTCACACAGACAATTCAGTGCTGAGGTGAGTGTCAATGGCTGCAGGCCACAGTCACAGACAGTTCAGTGCTGAGGTGAGTGTCAATGGCTGCAGGCCACAGTCACACAGACAGTTCAGTGCTTGAGGTGAGTGTCAATGGCTGCAGGCCACAGTCACACAGACAGTTCAGTGCTGAGGTGAGTGTCAATGGCTGCAGGCCACAGTCACACAGACAGTTCAGTGCTGAGGTGAGTGTCAATGGCTGCAGGCCACAGTCACACAGACAGTTCAGTGCTGAGGTGAGTGTCAATGGCTGCAGGCCACAGTCACAGACAGTTCAGTGCTGAGGTGAGTGTCAATGGCTGCAGGCCACAGTCACACAGACAGTTCAGTGCTGAGGTGAGTGTCAATGGCTGCAGGCCACAGTCACACAGACAGTTCAGTGCTGAGGTGAGTGTCAATGGCTGCAGGCCACAGTCACAGACAGTTCAGTGCTGAGGTGAGTGTCAATGGCTGCAGGCCACAGTCACACAGACAGTTCAGTGCTGAGGTGAGTGTCAATGGCTGCAGGCCACAGTCACACAGACAGTTCTGTGCTGAGGTGAGTGTCAATGGCTGCAGGCCACAGTCACACAGACAGTTCAGTGCTGAGGTGAGTGTCAATGGCTGCAGGCCACAGTCACAGACAGTTCAGTGCTGAGGTGAGTGTCAATGGCTGCAGGCCACAGTCACAGACAATTCAGTGCTGAGGTGAGTGTCGATGGCTGCAGGCCACAGTCACAGAGACAGTTCAGTGCTGAGGTGAGTGTCAATGGGGGCCACAGTCACAGACAATTCAGTGCTGAGGTGAGTGTCAATGGCTGCAGGCCACAGTCACACAGACAGTTCAGTGCTGAGGTGAGTGTCAATGGCTGCAGGCCACAGTCACACAGACAGTTCAGTGCTGAGGTGAGTGTCAATGGCTGCAGGCCACAGTCACACAGACAGTTCAGTGCTGAGGTGAGTGTCAATGGCTGCAGGCCACAGTCACACAGACAGTTCAGTGCTGAGGTGAGTGTCAATGGCTGCAGGCCACAGTCACGGACAGTTCAGTGCTGAGGTGAGTATCAATGGCTGCAGGCCACAGTCACACAGACAGTTCAGTGCTGAGGTGAGTGTCAATGGCTGCAGGCCACAGTCACACAGACAGTTCAGTGCTGAGGTGAGTGTCAATGGCTGCAGGCCACAGTCACACAGACAGTTCAGTGCTGAGGTGAGTGTCAATGGCTGCAGGCCACAGTCACAGACAGTTCAGTGCTGAGGTGAGTGTCAATGGCTGCAGGCCACAGTCACAGATAGTTCAGTGCTGAGGTGAGTGTCAATGGCTGCAGGCCACAGTCACGGACAGTTCTGTGCTGAGGTGAGTGTCAATGGCTGCAAGCCGCAGTCACACAGACAGTTCAGTGCTGAGGTGAGTGTCAATGGCTGCAGGCCACAGTCACGGACAGTTCAGTGCTGAGGTGAGTGTCAATGGCTGCAGGCCACAGTCACACAGACAGTTCAGTGCTGAGGTGAGTGTCAATGGCTGCAGGCCACAGTCACGGACAGTTCAGTGCTGAGGTGAGTGTCAATGGCTGCAGGCCACAGTCACAGAGTCAGTTCAGTGCTGAGGTGAGTGTCAATGGCTGCAGGCCACAGTCACATAGACAGTTCAGTGTGAGGTGAGTAAAACTTCATGAAGTAGTGAGCTGGACACCAGTTCATTCACCGCCCTTGATCTAAACAATTTGATCTTTCTTAATCTGGTTTATTCAGTGACCAAACATTGGTTTATTTATCTCTCTCAGGTCCAGGCCCTGGTGCTTCAATCCGGTAACAGTCTGCTACAGCAATGGCTGCCACTATCACACCTGGATTCTTGAGAGTCCAGTTCGACAAAACCTTCAGAATATCACAAAGATGCCAGGCAGGTCATGCAAGCTGCTCGTAAGGGATATTGCAGGCTGTGATCATGGTCCAGAAAAAGGGTAATTAATAGAATAGTTAGTAGTCACTGCTGAAGGGTTTCAGTCCGAAACGTCGACTGTACTCTTTCCCATAGATGCTGCCTGGCCTGCTGAGTTCCTCCAGCATTTTGTGTGTGTTGCTTGGATTTCCAGCTCCTGTAGATTTTCTCTTGTTTGTAGTTGTGTTTGCTGCCTGTAAAGTGACACCATGTCTCACCAGTGCCATCTTTACCACAGGAGGAGAATTTTACCATTCAGCCCATCGAGTCTGCTCTGCCCTTCCATTGTGGCTGATTTATTATCCCTCTCAACCCCATTCTCTTGCCTTCTCCCCATAACCTTTGACGCCCTGTCTAATCAAGAACCTGTCAACCTCTGCCATAAATATACCCAATGAACTGGCCTCCACAAATGTCTGTGATAATGAATTCCACAGATTCACCACCTTCTGGCTAAAGAAATTCCTCTTTATCTCCATTCTAAATTGACTTCCCTCAATTCTGAGGCTATGTCCTCTGGTCCTAGACTTCCCCACTATAGGAAATATCCTTACCCCATCCTTTTTTATGCCTGGGACCAATACCATTAAGCAAAGGGTCTGTGAACCCCAGGTTGGGAACCCCTGATCTAGGCCTTTCATATTTGTTAGAGTTTAATGAGATAAAATCAAAAAAATCTATCGCACACAAGCTGGCCTTTTGGCCCTTCTAGTCCATGATGAACCATTTGAACTGTCTTGTCCGATTGACCTGCACGAGGCCAGAGGCGTCCATAACCCTCCCATCCATGTACATATCCAAACTTCTCTTAAACATTGAAATCAAGCTTGCATGCCTCGCTTGCACTGGCAATTTGTTTCACACTCTCACCACCCTCCGAGTGAAGGTTTCCCCTCATGCTCCCCTTAAACTTCTCACCTTTCACACTAACCCATGTCCCACCCAACCTCAGTGGAAAAAGTCTGCTTGCATTTACCCTGTCTATACCCTGCTTCTCAAGTGGGAGGGTGAGCAGCCAGACGTCATGGTCCGTATAGGGACCAATGACGAGGGTAGGAAAAGTGAGGAGGTCCTGAAAGGTGAGTTTAGGGAGCTAGGTGCCAAGTTAAAGGACAGGACCTCTAGGATAGCAATCTCAGGATTGCTACGAGTGCCACGTGCAGGTGGGTTTAGAAACAGTAAGATAGTGCAGATCAACACGTGGCTGAAGACATGGTGCAGGAGGGAGGAATTCAGATTTATAGATAATTGGGCAGTTTTCCAGGGAAGGTGGGACCTGTTGCGGCGGGACGGTTTACATCTGAACTGGAGAGGGACAAATATTCTTGCAGGTAGGTTTGCTAGAGAGGCTCCAGTGGATTTAAACTAGATACGAGGGGGGAGGGGAACCAGAGTGTAGGCACAGATGTATGGGAGAAGGAAGAATAAGAAGACAGTAAAGTTCTTTGTACTGTTAGAGATAAACAGAGAGAAAGAGGTGGAGAATTTCTTAAATGCATTTATTTTAATGCTAGGAGCATTGTAAGAAAGGTGGATGAGCTCAGAGCATGGATTGATACCTGGAAATATGATGTTGTAGCTATTAGTGAAACATGGTTGCAGGAGGGGTGTGATTGGCAACTAAGTATTCCTGGATTTTGTTGCTTCAGGTGTGATAGAATTGGAGGGACAAGAGTGGGAGGTGTTGCGTTGCTTGTCAGAGAAAATATTACAGCAGTTCTCTGGCAGGATAGATTAGAGGGCTCGTCTAGGGAGGCTATTTGGGTGGAATTGAGGAATGGGAAAGGTGTAGTAACACTTATAGGGGTGTATTATAGACCACCTAATGGGGAGGGAGAATTGGAGGAGCAAATTTGCAAGGAGATAGCAGATATTTGTAGTAAGCACAGGGTTATAATTGTGGGAGATTTTAATTTTCCACACATAGACTGGGAAGCCATCACTGTAAAAGGGATGGATGGTTTGGAGTTTGTAAAATGTGTGCAGGATAGTTTTTTACAGCAATACATAGAGGTACCAACTAGAGAAGGGGCAGTGTTGGATCTCCTGTTAGGGAATGAAATAGGTCAGGTGACGGAGGTATGTGTTGGGGAGCACTTCGGGTCCAGTGATCACAATGCCATTAGTTTCAATATAATTATGGAGAAGGATAGGACTGGACCCAGGGTTGAGATTTTTGATTGGAGAAAGGCTAACTTTGAGGAGATGCAAAAGGATTTAGGAGGAGTGGATTGGGACAATTTGTTTTATGGGAAGGATGTAATAGAGAAATGGAGTTCATTTAAAGGTGAAATTTTGAGGGTACAGAATCTTTATGTTCCTGTTAGGTTGAGAGGAAAGGTTAAAAGTTTGAGAGAGCCATGGTTTTCAAGGGATGTTGGAAACTTGGTTCGGAAAAAGAGGGCGATCTACAATAAATATAGGCAGCATGGAGTAAATGAGGTGCTCGAGGAATATAAAGAATGTAAGAAGAATCTTAAGAAAGAAATTAGAAAAGCTAAAAGAAGATATGAGGTTGCTTTGGCCAGTAAGGTGAAAATAAATCCGAAGGGTTTCTACAGTTATATTAATAGCAAAAGGATAGTGAGGGATAAAATTGGTCCCTTAGAGAATCAGAGTGGACAGCTATGTGTGGAGCCAAAAGAGATGGGGGAGATTTTGAACAATTTCTTTTCTTCGGTATTCACTAAGGAGAAGGATATTGAATTGTGTAAGAAAAGGGAAACAAATAGGGAAATTATGGAAACTATGACAATTAAAGAGGAGGAAGTACTGGCACTTTTAAGGAATATAAAAGTGGATAAATCTCCGGGTCCTGACAGGATATTCCCTAGGACCTTGAGGGAAGTTAGTGTAGAAATAGCAGGGGCTCTGACAGAAATATTTCAAATGTCATTAGAAACGGAGATGGTGCTGGAGGATTGGCGTATTGCTCATGTGGTTCCATTGTTTAAAAAGGGTTCTAAGAGTAAACCTAGCAATTATAGGCCTGTCAGTTTGACGTCAGTGGTGGGTAAATTAATGGAAAGTATTCTTAGAGATGGTATATATAATTATCTGGATAGACAGGGTCTGATTAGGAACAGTCAACATGGATTTGTGTATGGAAGGTCATGTTTGACAAATCTTATTGAATTTTTTGAAGAGGTTATGAGGAAAGTTGATGAGGGTAAAGCAGTGGATGTTGTCTATATGGACTTCAGTAAGGCCTTTGACAAGGTTCCACACAGAAGATTAGTTAGGAAGGTTCAATTGTTAGGTATTAATATTGAAGTAGTAAAATGGATTCAACAGTGGCTGGATGGGAGATGCCAGAGAGTAGTGGTGGATAACTGTCAGGTTGGAGGCCGGTGACTAGTGGTGTGCCTCAGGGATCTGTACTGGGTCCAATGTTATTTGTCATATACATTAATGATCTGGATGATGGGGTGGTAAATTGGATTAGTAAGTATGCAGATGATACTAAGATAGGTGGCGTTGTGGATAATGAAATAGGTTTTCAAAGCTTGCAGAAAGATTTAGGCCAGTTAGAAGAGTGGGCTGAACGATGGCAGATGGAGTTTAATGCTGATAAGTGTGAGGTGCTACATTTTGGTAGGACTAATCAAAATAGGACTTACATGGTAAATGGTAGGGCATTGAAGAATTCAGTAGAACAGAGTGATCTAGGAATAATGGTGCATAGTTCCCTGAAGGTGGAATCTCATGTGAATAGGGTGGTGAAGAAAGCTTTTGGTATGCTGGCCTTTATAAATCAGAGCATTGAGTATAGGAGTTGGGATGTAATGTTAAAATTGTACAAGGCATTGATAAGGCTGAATTTGGAGTATTGTGTACAGTTCTGGTCACTGAATTGTAGGAAAAATGTCAGCAAAATAGAGAGAGTACAGAGAAGATTTACTAGAATGTTACCTGGGTTTCAGCACCTAAGTTACAGAGAAAGGTTGAACAAGTTAGGTCTTTATTCTTTGGAGCGTAGAAGGTTGAGGGGGACTTGATAGAGGTATTTAAAATTATGAGGGGGATCAATAGTGTTGACGTGGATATGCTTTTTCCATTGAGAATAGGGGAGATTCAAACAAGAGGACATGAGTTGAGAGTTAGGGGGCAAAAGTTTAGGGGTAACACGAGGGGGAATTTCTTTACTCAGAGTGTGGTAACTGTGTGAAGTGGTAGGGGCAGGTTCAGTATTGTCATTAAAGTAAAATTGGATAGGTATATGGACAGGAAAGGAATGGAGGGTTATGGGCTGAGTGCGGGCCAGTGGGGCTAGGTGAGGGTAAGTGTTCGGCACAGACTAGAAGGGCCGAGATGGCCTGTTTCCGTGCTGTTATTGTTATATGGTTATACCCCTCATAATTCTGTATACCTCTATCAAATCTTCCTTCAATCTTCTACATTCTAGGATGCTGTCTCAGAAAGGCAGTGTCCATTATTAAGGACCTCCAGCACCCAGAGCATGCCCTTTTCTCACTGTTACCATCAGGTAGGAGGTACAGAAGCTTGAAGGTACACACTCAGCAATTCAGGAACAGCTTCTTCCCCTCTGCCATCCGATTCCTAAATGGACATTGAAGCTTTGGACACTACCTCACTTTTTTAATATACAGTATTTCTGTATTTGCACATTTTAAAAAATCTATTCAATATACACATTTGATTTACTTCTTTATTTATTATTATATTTATTTTATTTCTTATTATTATTTCTCTCTCTCTCTGCTATATTATGTATTGCATTGAACTGCTGTTGCTAAGTTAACAAATTTCACGTCACATGCCGGTGATAATAAACCTGATTCTGATTCTTCTGCAAATTCGATTTCCCCTCATTTTTCTAAAGTGCAGAGAGTAGAGGCTCAGAGCCATGAGAACAGTTTTCATACAGTATTCTTTTCATTCTTGGGGTCACTCTCGTGAGCCTCCTCTGGAGCTTCTCCAATCCCACTGAAAGGGACAGAAGCAGGAAAACGGGACTCATAGGTTGTTCTGTTGGGAGCTATCAGGGACAATATTGGCCAAAAAGCCTCCTTCTACATTCCAGCAAGTGGGTAAAACAAGATACAATCCTAGTTCATAGTGTCACAGCTAGTAAGCCAATGCCTTTCAGCTTCCAGTTGCTTGTTTGTGAGGCCACACTTGGTGTACAGTTTTGGTCACCCTCTTATAAGAAAGATATGGTTGAACTGTAAGGAGTGCAGAGGAGATTTACAAGGGTAGAAACAAAGAAACATAGAAAACCTACAGCACAATACAGGCCCTTCGGCCCACAAAGTTGTGCTGAACATGTCCCTACCTTAGAATTACCAAGGCTTACCCATAGCCCTCTATTTTTCTAAGCTCCATGTAGCCATCCTAGAGTGTCTTAAAAGACCCTATCGTATCCGCCTCCACCACTGTCGCTGGCAGCCCATTCCACGCACTCACCACTCTCTGTGTAAAAAACTTACCCCTGATATCTCCTCTGTACCTACTTCCAAGCACCTTAAAACTATGCCCTCTCATGCTAGCCATTTCAGCCCTGGGATAAAGCCTCTGACTATCCACACGATCAAAGCCTCTCATCATCATACACACCTCTATCAAGTCACCTCTCATCCTCCTTCGCTCCAAGGAGAAAAGGATGAGTTCACTCAACCTATTCTCATAAGACACGCTCTCCAATCTGGCAACATCCTTGTAAATGTCCTCTGCACCCTTTCTATGGCTTCCACATCCTTCCTGTAGTGAGGTGACCAGAACTGAGCACAGTACTCCAAGTGGGGTCTGACCAGGGTCCTATATAGCTGTAACATTACCTCTCGGCTCTTAAACTCAATCCCATGATTGATGAAGGCCAATGCACCGTATGCCTTGTTAACCACAGAGTCGACCTACATAGCAGCTTTTGAGTATCCTATGGACTCAGACCCCAAGTTCCCTCTGATCCTTCACACTGCCAAGAGTCCTACCATTTGTACTATATTCTGCCATCATATTTGACCTACCAAAATGAACCACCTCACACTTATCTGGGTTGAACTCCATCTGCCACTTCTCAGCCCAGTTTTGCATCCTATCGATGTCCTGCTGTAACCTCTGACAGCCCTCCACACTATCCACAACACCTCCAATAGTTTTTTTTTTGACTTTTCTGACTGAAGCCTCAAAATCTCCCATTCTAACTCTATTCGCTACAACAGTGGCTGCTATGACGATGGCCGCTCCGCTTGCCCCTGCATTACCTTAATTTGTCTCTCCTAATTAATTCCGCAATCTGACAGGCTCAAAGGAAGACTAGGAGTAGGAGTCGGCCATCCAGCCCGTCAAGCCTGTTCCACTATTCAATAAGATCATGGCTGTTGTCAGTTGCACCAACCTCCCATAACTCTTAGTTCCCCTGCTATGCAAAAATCTATCTCAGTATGTCTTAAAATATGTAAATTTAATGAAGTAACCTCTACTGCTTCCCTGGACAGAGAATTCCACAGATTCACAAACACCAGAGATTCTGCAGATGCCGGAAATCTTGAACAACACACTCAAAATGCTGGAGGAACTCAGCAGGTCAGGGGAATAGACGAGCTGCGGAGGCCAGTCATTGGGTATACTTAGACCACAACCCCATAAGAAATAGGAGCAGAATTAGTCCAAAGGAACTGGAACTGCAGCCTGATGACCTTCAGTTCATCCAGGACAATGAGGTGATAGATAGGAGCTACCCCTAATCTAGATAGGCAGTCACCCCTAAGTCGCAGGAGGCAGGGACCTGAGTGACTGTCAGGAGAGGGAAGTTGAATAGGCAACCTGTGTAGAGTACACCTGTGGCTGTCCCCTTCAGTAATAAGCATACCACTTTGGGTACTGTTAGGAGAGAAGGTTCACCAGATTGATTCCTGGGATGGCAGGACTTTCATATGAAGAAAGACTGGATCGACTAGGCTTATACTCACTGGAATTTAGAAGATTGAGGGGGGATCTTATTGAAATGTATAAAATTCTAAAGGGATTGGACAGGCTAGATGCAGGAAGATTGTTTCCGATGTTGGGGAAGTCCAGAACGAGGGGTCACAGTTTAAGGATAAAGGGGAAGCCTTTTAGGACCGAGATGAGGGAAAACTTCTTCACACAGAGAGTGGTGAATCTGTGGAATTCTCTGCCACAGGAAACAGTTGAGGCCGGTTCATTGGCTATATTGAAGAGGGAGTTAGATATGGCCCTTGTGGCTAAAGGGATCAGGGGGTATGGAGAGAAAGCAGGTACAGGGTTCTGAGTTGGATGATCAGCCATGATCATACTGAATGGCGGTGCAGGCTCGAAGGGCCGAATGGCCTACTCCTGCACCTATTTTCTATGTTTCTATGACCTACCGGGGGAAGCTGCAGTGACCGGGTCTCAGGCACCGAGCCTGGCTCTGTGTCTCAGAAAGGAAGGTCGGGGGTGGGGCGGGGGGTGCGGAGAGGAGTGCAGTAGTGAGAGGGAATTCCATAATTAGTGGAGCAGAATCTGTGGACGTGAAAGTGACACCCGGATGGTTTGTTGCCTCGCAGGGGCCAGGGTCAGGGACACTTCAGATCAGGCCCACAGCATTCTAAAGGGGGAGGGTGAACAGCCAGAAGTTGTGGTACATATTGGTACCAACGTCATAGAGAGGAAAAGAGAGGGGGTCCTGAAGAGAGGATATAGGGAACTAGGTAGAAAGCTGTAAAGTAGGACCTCCAGGGTAGCAATCTCCAGATTGCTGCCTATGCCATGTGCCAGTGAGGGTAAAAATAGGATGATCTGGCAGGTGACTGTGTGGCTGAAGAATTGGTGTAGGGTGCAGGGGTACAGATTTCTGGATCTTTAGGATCTCTTCTGTGGAAGGTACAACCTGTACAAAAAGGATGGGTTGCACGTGAATCCGAGGGGGACCGAAACCCTTATGGGCAGGTTCGCCAGAGACATCGGGTGTGTTTAAACTAAACCGGCAGAGGGTTGGGATTCAGAGGGATAGGGCAGTTGGTATACAAGTTGATGCAGTGTGTAGTGAGACTGTGAGGAAGATGATAGGGCAAAATTGCAGTCAGTGAGATGAGTTAAAGGGGGCCATAATCAAAAAGGGTGATGGATACAGAACTGAAGGTGTTATATTAGAACACGTCGTGTAGGGTTGATGATTTTGCTGTGAAGTTCAAGTTTGGCAGGCATGGTGTTGTGGGCATCACCGAGTCATGGCTGAAAGATGATCAAACAGTTTGGAGTTGAACATCTGAGGTACAACACATTGTATTGAAAGGACAGTCAGGTAGGACATAGGGGATGGTAAAAAATCCAATTCAATCCTTAGAGAATGGTGACATCAGATCGGAAGATGTAGAATCCTTGGGGGTAGAGTTAAGAAACTGCAAGGTTAAAAAGACCCTGTGGGTTATATACAGGTCTCAGAACAGTAGCCAGGATATGCTACAAATTACAACAGGAGATAGAAAAGGCTTGTGGAAAGGGCAATGATGCGATAGTCATGGGGGACTTCATTAGGCAGGTAGATTGGGAAGGTCCTGTTGGGGCTGGAATGCTTACTAACTGGCTTTTTAGAACAGCTTGTGGTTGAGTCCATTAGAGGATCAGCTATTGTGTTGTGTAATAAACCAGATTTAATTAGAAAGCTTAAAGTAAAGGAATTGTTAAGAGTCTGTGATCATAATATGCTCCAATTCACCCTGTAGACTGAGAAGGAGAAGCTAAAATCAAATGTATCGGTATTACAGTGGGATATAGAGAATTACAGAGGCATGAGGGAGGAGCTGGCCAAAGCTGAGAGGAACGGAACACTAGGAAGAATGACGGCAGAGCAGCAATGGCTGGAGTTTCTGGGGGCAATTCGGAAAGCACAGGATAGGTACGTCCCAAAGAGCAAAGTATTCTAAAGGGAGGATGAGGAATTGTGGATGACAAGGGAAGTCAAAAGCACCATAAAAGCCACAGAGGGGACATATAACATAGCAAAAATTAGTAAGAAGGTAGAGGATGGGGAAGCTTTCAACTAACAGAAGGTAAGTAAAAATGGCACAAAGAAAGTGGAGCTGAATTATGAAGGTAAGCTAACTTAAAATACAAAATGTTTTTTCAGCTATATAAAGAGTAAAAGAGAGATGAGAACAGATATCAGACACTGGAAAATAATGCTGGAGAGGTAGTCATGGAGGACAAAAAAATAGCAGAGGAACTTAATAAGTATTTTATGTCAGTCTTCACGGAGGAAGATGCTAACAGAATGCCAGAAAGCTGAGAGTGTTGGGGGCAGAAGTAGGTGTTGTAGCTGCTGTTACTAAGGAGAAGGTGCTTAGGAGGCTGAAAGGTCCGATCGTAGGTAAGTCATCTGGACCAGACGGTGTACATCCCAGAGTTCTGAAGAGGTGCCTGATGAGGTTGTGGAGGCATTGGTAATGATCTTTCAGGAATCACTAGATTCTGGAATGACTCCTGAGGTCTGGAATATTGAAAATGTCACTCCACTCTTTAAGAGGGAGGTTGATGGGTTTTTGATTAGTCAGGGTATCAAAGGATTTAGGGAGAAGGCAGGAGAATGGGGTTGAGAGGGATAATAAATCAGCCATGATGGAATGGTGGGGAAATCTCAATGGGCTGAATGGCCTAATTCTGCTCCTATGTCTGATGGTCTTAAGACAATAAGCCGGATTCTGATTCTGACTCTGAGCTGTAGTGATTCTTTCTGTCCTGTGCGCAGCTTACCTGGTAACCAGCAGAGGGAGCCCTTGGCTCACTGCTCAGGCAGTAGGTAGCTCACTGCTTAGGGTGACAAGCCTCAGGGACCATCAAACACCCTCACCTGGAACATAGAATACCCTGCTGGAACATAGAATACCCTGCTGGAATTTCAGCCCTCGACGTTGCGCTGACCTCTTAACCTACTCAGAGATCAATCTAAGCCTTTCATCCTACGTAACCCTCCCTCTTTTCAACTATGTGCCTAGTTAAGAGTCTCTTAAGTGTCCCTAATGTATCTGCCTCGACCACCTCCCCTGGCGGGACGTTCCACACACCCACTCTCCGTGTAAAAAGCCTGCTTCTGACACCCCCCTATACTTTCCTCCAAACTCTGTAAAATTAAGCCCCCACATATTCCACACTGGCTGTCCACTCAATCTCTGCCTCATATCATCTTGTACGCCTCCACCAAGTCATCTCTCATCCTCCTTCACTCCAAAGAGGAAAGCTCGAGCTCACTCAACCGTTCCTCATACACCGTGCTCTCATGTTTAAATGTACGTTGGACTTTCATAGATCAATTCATCTGCCACTTTTTATACACTCAGTGGCGACTTTATTAGGTACACCGGTACACCTGGTCATTAATGTAAATATCTAATCAGCCAATCATATGGCAGCAACTCAATGCATCAAAGCATGCAGACATAATGACAGACAGTATCTGTTTCCCGGGGTTGAAGTGTCCAATACCAGAGGACATGCATTTAAGGAGAGAGGGGGTAATTTCAAAGGAGATGAGGGGATAAGGTTTTTTTTACACAGAGTGATGGGTGCCCAGAGGAGGCAGATTTAGAGACGTTTAGGATTGACACATGAATGTGAGGAAAATGGGAGGATATGGGCACGTGTAGGCAGAGGGATAGGATTAGTAGGCCATTTGATGACTGATTTAATTGGTTTGGTATAACGCTGTGGGCTGAAGGGCCTGTTCCTGTGCTGTACTGGTCTATGTTCTATGTTCAACACGATGTTGTGCTGACCTCTTAAATCAATCTATCGCCCTCCATATTTCTATCATCCAAGTACCTATCTCAGAGTCTCTTAAACGTCTCTAATGATTCTGGCAGTCCACTCGATTGATGCCTATTATCATCCTGTACCCTGCTATCAAATCACCTCCCATCCTCCTTCTCTCTAAGCCCGAGCTCACGCAGCCTTTCCTCAGGAGACACACTCTCATGGACTTTGGACATTTGTCGGTCAATTCATCTGTCATGGCTTTATAGAACAGTTTGTCACCACTCTCCAAAGCACATCAAAGGACAGGTAATAAATACCGGTCTTATCTGCACCAGCAATTCCCAGAAACGGAATACGAAGCACTTTGGCCCTTACTCATCTCTCCCATCCTGCCATGTTCTCCCATATGTCTTCCTGGCCAAAGTGAATTGTTATCAGAATCAGAATCAAAATCTGGTGTAAGATCACCGGCATATGATGTGAGATTTGTTGTTATGTGGCCACAGCACAGCACAATACACATTAATTCATACATACGTTTATGGTCATGTGAGACCTGAGGCTGCTCTACCTTCTTCTCGAGGGCGGCAGTGAGAAGGGAGGGTGGCCTGGCTGGTTGGAATCCCTGATGACGGATCCTGCTTTCTTGCAACATCAGGACGTGGAGATGTGGGTGAGGAGGAAGATAGAATGGGCTGTATCCACGACTTTATCCTCACCGTTCCAGAGCACCCCAATAATTTCTGCCTAACGATGCTTTAACCTGGGTCACTGTCAAGGCCAGTGGGAACCAATCAAGGTAGTAAAACTATACAGCTTCCCAACCGTCCTGGTCATAAAACAACTTTCCATAAGCCATAAATTTATTAGTGATTTGTTAATCGTTAACTGGGGGAGCGCTGGTTTCAGGTATTTCCCAGCTTTGCGACTGAAGAAATATGTGAACGTGATTACTGCACCAGGAAACAGTTTAAGACACGACTGCACCAAGTTTGTACACGTGGAACATGGAACACGAGGTGAAGGTGAAAGGGGGAATGTCTTCACTCAGAGGGAGGTGAGAGTGGGGAACGAGCTGCAGATTCGAATGCAACATTTAAGAGCATTAAGTACATAGATGGAAGGGCTGTGAAGGGCTCTGCTCAGGCTGGGGGTCAATGGGACTAGGCAGAATAAAAGTTTGGCATGGGTTAGATGGGCCAATGGGCCTTCTTTGTTCTTGTACTATTCTGTGAATTCACAGAAGTGGACAGACCAATCCTGATGCCGATTCATACTGAAACGTGTCTTCATAATGATGTGGAATTTGTTGTTTTGCGGCAGCAGTACCACGCAAGACATAAAAATTGGTGAATTATGAAGATAGGGTTAGGGTTAGTAAATTGCTGGTATGCTATGCTGATGCTGGAAGCACAGTGACACTTGCGGGCTGCCCCCAGCACATCCTCGGACTGTGTTGGTCGTTGAGACAAACAATACATTTCACTGTATGTTTCGCTGTCTCAATATAGATGTGACCAATGACATTGATTCAAGATTCGAAGCACATTTATTGTCAAAGCATGCATAAATTATGAGAATAATGCCTTATGAGAATAGGTTGGGTGAACTTGGCCTTTTCTCCTTGGAGCGACAGAGGATGAGAGGTGACCTGATAGAGGTGTATAAGATGTTGAGAGGCATTGATCGTGTGGAGAGTCAGAGGCTTTTCCCCAGAGCTGAAATGGCTGAAACAAGAGGGCACAGTTTTAAGGTGCTGGGCAGTAGGTACAGAGGGGATGTCAGGGGTAAGTTTTTTTACACAGTGCGTGGAATGGGCTGCCGGCGATGGTGGTGGAGGCAGATACGATAGTGTCTTTTAAGAGACTCCTGGACAGGTACATGGAGCTCAGAAAAATAGAGGGCTATGTGGTAGGGAAATTCTAGGCAGTTTCTAGAGTAGGTTACATGGTTGGCACAAGATTGTGGGCCAAGGGGCCTGTAATTTGCTGTAGATTTCTATGTTTCTAAATTATTCATATTGAGATTTGTCTCCTTACAGGCAGCCACAAACCAAGAGACCCGAATAACCCAATTAAAACAAAAAGACCAAAACCCACTGTGCAGAGAAAGAAAAAAAACACAAATCATGCAAAACATTAGAAGCAAGCCAACAGCATTCTGAACCGAACTGTCCACAGGCCCGTTCCCGGAGCAGCCGGAGTGGGCACAAGCTTCGGTCCCCAGCGGGGCAAAAGCATACAGCAGCCGGATCAGCTCACAGCCTCAGCTCCAAGGAGAGAGGAATGAACATTGGTGGGAGAGCTGATCTTTAATTCCTTATAAACCTTGAGCCTCTAAGGTGAAAGGTCTCGGGTAACTGGAGTGCTCAGCAACAGTGGAATTGTTTGCTTTTAGTTAATGGCTGTTGGTGAATTCATTTCATTGACTGCACCGTCACTTTGTCACACATCGGTCAATACTGACTCATATTCCAATCCTGGATAACTATCTCACCAAGGACAGCCACATCACTTAGAGTTATAGAGTATTAGAACACTACAGCACAGACAGAGGCCCATCGGCCCTCCGAGTCCATGCCGAACTATTAATCTGCCTGGTACTATTGACCCACACCTGGAGAAATGCCCTCCATACCCCTCCCATCCACGGACCAATACAAATTTCTCTTCAATGTTGAAATCAAACTCACATTCACCACTTCTGCTGTCAGCCCATTTTACACCCCTACCACCCTCTGAGTGAAGAAGTTCTCCCTCACGTTCCCCTTAAACATTTCACCTTTCACCCTTAACCCATGACTTCTGGTTTCAGTCTTGCCCAACCTCGGTGGAAAATCCTGCTTGCATTTACCCCATCGAATCAGGTTTATTATCACCAGCATGTCCCGTGAAATTTGTTAACTTAGTGGCAGCAGTCCAATGAAATAGCTCTCTTTTTTCTCTCTCTGTCCCTCTCACAATCACTCCTTGCCTGCTCTCCATCTCCCTCTGGTGCTCCCCTCCCCTTTTCTTTCTCCCGAGGCCTCCCGTCCCATGATCCTTTCCCTTCTCCAGTTCTGTATCACTTTTGCCAATCACCTTTCCAGCTCTTAGCTTCATCCCTCCCCCTCCTGTCTTCTCCTATCATTTCGTAACTCCCCCTCCCCCTCCTACTTTCAAATCTCTTACTATCTTTCCTTTCAGTTAGTCCTGACGAAGGGTCTCGGCCCAAAACATCAACAGTGTTTCATCCTATAGTTGCTGCCTGGCCTGCTGTGTTCCACCAGCATTTTGTGTGTGTGTTGCTTGAATTTCCAGCATCTGCAGATTTCCTCGTGTTTGTCTGCATTAGTGAAACAATCCACAGTTTTGTTAATTCTTTTTGGTATTTGTTCATTATTTAAGATTTAGGCATTGCCAGAAAGACCCAAATTTATTACCTACCCCTACTTGCCCTTGGGTCTCCAGGGAGAGATATCACCTCTGGTGAAGGGGTTTATCGTGTCCATTCTGGGGCAGCTCACTCACCTTTGGGACCCACCAGACGCTCAGCTCTCATCTGTGGCTCCAGGTAGCCGTCTGCATGTGACAGCGGCCACAGCACTTCGACAGCTGGGCTAGACCAGGTGAGGGCAGTGGCAGCCTGGTACCCCAGTGAAACAGGGACACGCCTGGCTCAGCATGAGAAGTCAGCTCTGCCGGACTGGGCAGATGAGATACAACGGTTCTGCAACGCTTCATGAAGAGTGAAGGGTGTGACAAGGCGCCAAAGATGTCATGGTCATTCACTGCAACCAAGAGGGTTCCCAGTTGTGACAACAAGTCCGACCACTGGACCTGGGCTTCCGAGGTCGAGAGAATGGAAGTACCCCCACCCCCAGGCAAATGGCTTACACTTTAAAAACTGTTCTGTACAGGTTTCACTCTCATCACTGATATGACAGACAACCACCATCACCACCATCACCACCACTTGCCCTTGAGAAGGTAGGAGTAAACTGCCTTCTTGAACCGCTACACTCCTCCAGGTGAAGCTGTTCGCATCAGCTGCCTTCCTTTTGATCGCTGGTGGGATCACTCTGCTACTAGAGAGGGCAGTGACTAGTGGGGTACCTCAAGGCTCAGTGCTGGGACCGCAGCTATTTACAATATACATTAATGATTTAGATGAAGGGATTAAAAGTAACATTAGCAAATTTGCAGATGGCACAAAGCTGGGTGGCAGTGTGAAATATGAGGAGGATATTAGGAGAATGCAGGGTGACTTGGACAGGTTGGGTGAGTGGGCAGATGCATGGCAGATGCAGTTTAATGTGGATAAATGTGAGGTTATCCACTTTGGTGGCAAGAACAGGAAGGCAGATTACTATCTAAATGGA